>NW_015176470.1:368881-403075 GCF_001447785.1 Gekko japonicus | reverse complement strand
AGATTAAAATGACAGTTTGGAGTATATTAATATTGCCATCGACCATAGTTAATTTCATGTTTGATTAACTCTCAGATTAAGCTGTAACAGGCTCTTTAGGAATCATAGGAAATCCATTCTTAATAGCTGTTAATGCATATCAGTAATTCAAGAAAGGGAAAAATTAATAAATGACTGTAGAGCTTTAGCACTGCTTTTGAAAAGTGATGAAAACGAACAAAATGTTAATGCATATGAGTGAATACTCAGCACTTCCACAGATATTCCTCTTATACATATCCCAAGATTGGTGCCATTTGAGAAACTCCTGCTGTAAGTTTATATTATATATAATATAAGGGGGCATATTCTTAGACATTCTCTGCAGCAATAGATTCATTCATTCATTCATTCATTCATTCATTCATTCATTCATTCATTCATGTATTTCTACCCCACTGCTCTCCCCCATAGCTAACAAAATATAAAAAATATAATTTAAATAAATGAACAGAAACAATAGTATAATAACCACATTCTGGGCTAGTCCTAGATCTACCAGCCCAGCTCATTCAGGGACACAGCTGCAAGCCATGGACTAAGAGTCCTTCAGCTCCTGCCAGAAAGTCCATGCCTCTGGTCATAAATACCCGCAAAAGGAGGAGAACCAGAAGCTCTGCCTAGATCTTAGGCATTTACCAGAGATATTCCCGTAATTCCTTCCCCTTTATATGTTCTGTCAAATTAAAAATATGTGGTGAGAACTTAAGGCATCTTGCCCCTTTGATCATTATAGTATTCTTTCTTATATCTCTCTTACACTGGAGATGCAGCCACCCACAACCATGGTCTGGGTAGAGCCATCTAATGAGAGGAAGGCCCACGAAGCTTAGGAGGGGAAGAAGGAAGACACTCCTAAACAAGGCCCTTGGCCACACCCTCATACCCAAACAGCTCATCAGTGTCACCTTGACAACAGAGATAGAGTGAAAGGAAATGGCTGGAGCCATGGGATGAGAAGAAAGACTTGACAAACCCTAAATATAACCGAGGCTCAGGGGAAAAGGTTGGCCAACCAGCAATCACCTTTACAGTGGGATGAGTGTAGTGTGTTTGGTGATGGAGCCCCCCCAATGTCAACCGAGACCACCACATGACAGTTCCAAAACAAGGTTCTGTGGCCAGTAAGCAACACCTTCTCAGCTGAGTGTGAGACATGCAAAGGCTGCATCTACCTTGCCAGTGGTGCTTGTGGGAGGTAGGGGTTGGCCAGGGCATGTTGAATAAAGGGAGAAGGAGACAAGCTATCACAAGCTGAAGTGAGCAACGGGCAAGTAAGGGGATGGCTCAAGGCCCAGTGCCCACCCAATGAAACAAACACCCAAACCCAATCCATTCCATCACCAACTTCAAGAAAACAGATTGCAAATGGAAGGGATGGCTCCAGATGGAAGGAACAACAACATCAATTTCTCATGAAGGGTTGGCCTGGCCATGTGTGCCTTTGCCAGTGGTGGAAGTGGAAGAGGCTGGCTCAGGACTTGGTGCAGCAGAACTAATGGAAGGCCCTCCAACTCCATCCCCTGTATGCCACCTGTGTGAACTGCCCCCCCCCCCCCCAGGCTCCAGCTTGTGGCTGGCACAGGAAGGATGTTCATTGGCAGCGACCCCAAGTGACACCCCAGAAGGATCACCCTGTGCCAATGACCAGCTGTCATTTTGCCAACAGAGAGGGGATGGCTGTGAGTCTGCACTGGAGCCCATGGCCAGCCTGAATAACAGGGCATTTTTCTCAGCGAGCCAGCACCCAGAAATACTTGGCCCTCAGTGTCACCTTGCCAGCAGACTGAGTCATAGGGATACATCTAACAAGGGGAAGGACCCCCAGACACTCAGAGCCCAGGAACAAGGGGAAAGAAGGAAGCTCCTCCCAAACACAACCCCTGGATATGCCCCAAGTGCCCACTGTCCACACAGCCTGTCAGTGTCACCTTAACAACGGAGAGTGAGCAAAAAGGGATGGCTTGACAATGATGATGGCGATGACAAGCAGAAAACCAGCCAGCCAGAATTAGTTCTGAGGGAAAAAGTCAGCCAACCAGCTATTAATTACCTTGACAGCATCATGACCGAAGGTTGACAGCTGTGGAGTAGCCCCCCAACACCAACGAAACAGCATTTTCTAGCTGCCCCACAACCACTCATCCTGCCAGCAGTGTGGATAGAAGGGGATGGATGTAAGAGGAGTTGTGGCCTGGGTGGGGAAAGCAGCCATGAAAAGGATGATAAGTTGCCCTGGGAACTTGGACTCTGTTGGCCTGCTGTGCCCTGCCCCTGGAATGATCCTGGCTGTGGTGTGGTTGAAAGGGGATAGCGCCGAATCCTCAAAACAAATGGACACATTATGGACCTTTGATAGGCAAAGTCACAACAAATCAGCATCCTGGTATGCAAGTCCAACACCGGTCCTGTGGCTCACCAACCATAGGTTGCCCCCCCCAACACTGGAACTTCAACAACAAGCTTTGGAGCATCCCTATTTGTGTTTCCAAGGTTGGAAAACACCATCTCCACCATTGTCTAGCATTTTCACACCAGGGTTGGGGGGGATGTCATTTTCTGAGCAGCCCCGAGCCATGTCCAAAAGCTTGGAGATTTCTTTGGAGACCAGGTGCATGCTGAACATTTCCTCTCGAGACCCAATCCAGCCAGAATTCAGCACACATTTTGGCTTGTCATGTGGTTCCTGCCTATCCCTATTCAGGAGTGTACAGAACAGATCCTGTGCAACCTAGAGGTGCCAAACTCACAGCAGATCTCTGGTTGACTCTCCTCTATATGTCCTCCAAATTTGGTGAGGATTGAATTTACAGGGTCTGAGTTATGGCCCCCCCAAAGAAGGTTTCCCATCTTCCATTGTTTCCAATGGACTAAGGTCAAACCAGAGAATCTCTCAGTATCTCAGCAAAACCAGTGCCACTGTGGCACTGCAAACCCAACAGGACTAAGGTCAAGCCAGGAAAGTGCTTTTGGGGAAAATCTAGGATGAGGCTCTCCCCCTCCCCCTGGGTGTCAGGCAGCAGATGGGCAGACCTGAAGCTGTGCAAGATGTGGATGGCCAGGATCCAGCAGGTCTCCAGTATCTCAAGGGTGGCAGTGTTCCCCAGCCCCAGAGCATCCTTCTCCACCTGGTGATGTGTGTGCATCAGGCAGATGATACCCTTGAGGCGTGCAGCCTTCACCACTACCAGCATATTGGTGCTGGCATCTGTGACCATGTAGCCATAGACAATGTTGCCACTGTCCACCCACTCTCACAGGCTACTCTGTATCATGATCGTGATGTTTTGCACCATGTAGTCTGCATCCATCCCCTGTGAATGGATTGGAACCACTTTGTAGCCCGATGGCTGTACTGTCCCCTCCTGGGGCCTGGGCTATTTCTTGACAGTTTGGACAGAGAGGTCCTCTGATTGCCACCAATGGGTGGTGACGGAGAGGTAGCTGTGCTGCTGGCTGCTCCAGAGGTCTGCCATGATGAGCATGGTTCTGCCATGCACTCTGGAGAGCTCAGTCTTGACCATTGCCACTGTGGAGTGGTGCATGTGGACAAGACTCATTGGCTCATGGTCCTCCATGAAGGGACAGAATACTAGGGAGCCAGATGTTGCAGCAGCTGGTGACAGGCTACATCCTTAAATCATCTCACCAACGAGGCTTCCTGGGCTCTCCACATAACCCTTCTGGATGGCACTGTTGGCATCCCCATGGGAATGACCTCTTGGAGGGCTGACTGCCTTGATGTCCCATCCACGGCACCCTGAGTGTGGGAAGCCTTTCTTGGAGGGGCCTCCTGCTCCCTTTTCACTTCTCCTTGCTGAGAGGGTGGGCCTCTTCTTCCTCCCACTGGCCACCAGCCTTTCCCCCGTTGGCAACATACTGTAGTGCACGCTTTGCAGGTGTATGTGGAAGATAGAGGAGGACAAGTGTTGGGGATTTGTGCACCTCTGGAAATGGGCATGGCACACCTGGCACTTTGCCACACAGGGGTCACTGGGGAAGGTGAGGAAAAGTTTCAAAAGTCTGGGCTCAAAACAATGCGCCTGGAATGGAAAAGGTGGGAGGAAGGACAACTGCTTTCTGGCCCTGGACTGGGAAGGGCCACGGAGGGGTGTACTGGAGGCAGAAGCAGCAACAGGGAGTTGTGCTTCCCCTCCCCCCACTGAATCACTGTTGTCAGAGAGCTCTGAAGAGGGTTATGAATCGCTGGTCTTTTGGCAGTGCTAACAACTCTTTGTCCTCTGTGGAGAGCCCCAGGAACAGATCAGGGGAAGGAGGTTCTGAAACTGGTGATGCTCTGCTGAGGGCAGACTCCAGTGGGTTGGCAGGATAAGTTTGGTGCCTGGGGACAGGGGTTTATGGTGCACGGGATGTGGAGGATGTCCTTCCCCCCCAAGAATGAGCATCCTTTGCACCCACTGTCACCCTCATGGCATAAAGGGGTTGGTTCACAATTAGGAGGTGTGGGAGGGTATAAAATGTGGGTCCTCAGCCAAGGAAGCCAGTAGCTAAGCCCTTCTGCTTGGCATCAGTAGAGAGACAGGGTGGCTCAGATTCCTGATTCCCCCCAAGACCCCCTGATTTCCCCTAAGACCCCCAAACCCCCTCAGGGGAGAGGAACTCACTAGCTAAGCCCCTCTGCTTGGTGTGAGCAGAGAGATTGGTGGCTCAGATCACTGAATCCACCTAAGACACCAAAACTCCAGGAGAGGAGCGGGATCACAATCAAAATTTGGGTGTTCAGCCAAGGAACCCACTAGCTAAGCCCCTCTGCTCAGTGTGAGCAGAGAGATGGGTAACTCAGAGATCTGAGTCTACCTAACACTAAAACCCCAGCAGGGAAGAGGAGTTTCCAATCACAAGGAAATGTGCTCTGCTACTCCATTTTTAACAAGTTCCCTGCTTCTTAGTGTAACTATGAACAGCTGAGAGAAGAGAGGCTGTGGAGCTGAGCTGAGTGTATACATAGCATTTTGATCACATAGAGCAGAATGAAAACTCTGTCATTGGCAGCCAGCAATGCCTGTTAAGCTTTGGAGGGCTCCTATTGGTGTTTTCAAGGCTGGAGAATTCTGCCCCCTTGTTATCTTGGAGTTTTGTAAACAGTTTAATGGAGCGGAGACTGTCTGTCTGGAAATGTAATCATTCACGAACCACCACAAACATCACCAAAGTTTATGAAACATTTGTGCTGGGCGCCCTTCCACAAACATTGCTTCACAAACCATAAACCAGCCAAAATCCATAAGGGACTTTAGTTCGTGAGCTGGTTCTTGCCCATCCCTATTACTGCATCTGAACACGAAGGCTCCCTTTAGTCACCATAGCTAGTATCCTCCATGAATCTGGCCAATCCCTTTTAAAACTGTCTAAGCTTGTGACCATCACTACATCCTCTGGCAGCAAATTCCTCATTTTAATCACTCACTGTGCAAAGAAGTATGTCCTTTTGTCTGTCCTGAATCTACTGCCCATCAGCTTCAATGGATACCCTCAAGTTCTATTATTTTGGGACACAGAGAAAAAAAATTATTTGTCAACTCTCTCTTCCCAGTGCATAATGTTATAGTCCTCTCTCATGTCTCCCCTTTAGTTATCTCTTTTCTAAACTGGAAAGTCCCAGACTCTTCAGCCTTTCCTCATACGGAAGGTGCTCCAACCCCCAGTGATCTTGGTTGCCCTCTTCTGTATTTTCAGCTCTGTGATGTTTTGGTTTTTTTGGAGATACAGTGACCAGAACTGCATATAGTTTTCCAGATGAGGTTCCACCATAGATCTATGGAGGGGCATTATAATATTGGCTGTTTTATTTTCAATTCTTTTGTAATAATCCCTAACATACAGTTTGCCTTTTTCACGGCTGCAGTGTTGACACTTTCAATGCTACAATCCCAAGATCATTTTCCTTCTCAGTTTCAGCAAGTTTGAACCCCATTAGCCTATACCTGAAGTTGTGATTTTTGTCCCAATGTGCATCACCTTACTCTTACCAACTTTGAACTTCATTTGCCACATTGTTGCCCACTCACTCAGCTTGTAGAGATCATCCTGGAGTTCTTCATAGTCATCCTTGTTTTTTTAAAATCATCCTGAATAATTTGGTGTTATCTGCAAACTTGACCATTACATGAAACTTCTGGTTTCAGCGACTCACTGGACAGGTGCACTCCATCAAGCTCCGATGTGAGTGCCCAGAAATCGCAGCAAATGGGAGGGGACTCGGACGGTTCTGAGCCCCCCAAGAGACTTTGTAGGGGTCTCCTGTCTGGGGTAAAAGAGGTGCCTCTTCCAAGGCGACAGCTGAGGAATTGAGGCTCCTCTTTACCCCAATAGGTCCCACCACCACAAGGCCAATATGGAGAGCAGAGGCGCATGCTGGATGAGGTGGGCAAGTGATCTAGCAATAGCTTCTCAAAAACTACTGGAATGAACTGTGAGTCTTTGCAAATCCCCGTAAGCTAAACAAGCAGTGAAGCAGAGAAACCGATCCAAAGCTCCTAGCAGATTTGGAGGGAGGGGAGGAGCCAGGGAGTCCCCCCCCCTTTCTGAAAAATTGTGGTGCCCAAGCAACAGCTAGAGGGCAAATGACGGTTTCAACAAGAAAATTGTCAAGCTAGCTGAATGGGGTGCAAAATAGTTTAAAGCGAAACCAAATAAACAGGCTTTCAGATTGTTTAAATGGACTGTACCTTGTGTAAATAATGTCAACAAGAGGAGACAAAATGGCACTTAAAAAAAGACCTTCTCCAGGACCTCCTGGACCTGCCAGCTCAGTAACCTTGTCTCATAAACCGGAAGCAGTTGCTGACTTCCCAAACATGATGGCTACAGCGCTGCACCCTCTGTTGGACCAGATGACTAATATCAATAATAAGCTTGACTGTCTCCAGAAACAATTGGTGGATACAGTTAAAAGGGCAGATGAAACTGAGAAAGCTGTGAAACAAGTTGATGCTAAGGCAAATTCTATTAAACAGAGACTGGAGGTCGTGGAAAAAGAGCGGATCTCCGATAAAGAGCAATTGTTACAGCTTCAAATGGAGAAATTGTCCTGCAATTTCAAGGTATCCCAGAACAGAAAGGGGAGAATTTAAAGGCGTTATTAAGCGAAGCATTGGCACCAGTGACAGATCTTAAAACGGATTTTGTACAAAGTGGCATGGATATGGTTTATCGAACTTATCCAGATTTCATCAAGAAAAGCAAACTGCCTGGTGAAATATTTGTTAAATTCTCCAAAAAAATCTTGAAAGCGACAAATGGGAAATCCCTGAAAATCAAAGGCAAAGAAGCGAAGATCTTAAAAGATATTCCATTTGAGATACGAAAGAGGAGACGACAATATAAAAACCTAACATTGTTTTTATATAACAATTCAATTCCCTTCAGATGGACATTTCCAGAAGGCCTTATTTTCAACTATAATGGCAAAAAAGATAAGATTGACTCTGCCCAAAAAGCAAAAATATTCTTGGAACAGCAACAAACAGTGTCTAAGGATAAAGGAAAAACAGAGGACAGTATACAAGCAGAAAAGAGCGATAATGAGTCTGAAGACAGCATATCTATTCCTTACAGTTCCTCTGAAGAATCTGACTCCAAAAAAGGAATAGCAGCTCCTAAAATTCTTAAAGTCCAATATGATAAGAATAAACACAGGGGATAATTAATGCATATAATGAAATTCTGAAAGGTTATTTTGTATTTGAAACTATGATGTACTCAGTTTGGCTAAATGGGCTTTTTTAAAAGCTTTATTAATCTTAAAATAGGGTAGCCAGTTTTATTCCTGTACTCTTTTCTTTTATATCGATAATGGTAGAAATGACTACTAAGAATCTTGTAGGTATGATGATCCTTGCCTTATCTTTATGTGTTATTTGTTAGTGTTATAGTATCCCGTATTCCCTTTCCCTTTGTAGTTTTGTAGTAATAAAGCAATAAAAATTTACAAAAAAACCCCTTGACCATTACACTACTCACTCCTAGTTCCTGATCATTTATGAACAAATTAAATAGTACTGGCTCCAGCACCAATCCTTGTGGGACCCCACTGCTTACTTCCCTCCATTGTGAGAACCGTCCATTTATTCCCACTCTTTGCTTCCTGTCATTTAACCAGTTTTTAATTCATAAGAGAAACTACCCTCTTGTCCCATGGCTACATGGAGGAGGGGATTATATCACCCAGAGTTCCTTAGAGAAAAGTAAAATAATGTAATAAACATGACACTTCTAAGAGAAAAGGATGATTTAAATGTGGCACTGGTGAGAGAAGAACTCTCCTTTGTGACCAGCATCTCATTTAAACTGGAGCCTCAAGTGCTATACACATGTCATTAGCTTGCCAGGAATTTGTAGCCAGTTGAACATTGCATTGATGTGCTAAAGCTGAACATGTCATACAATTGCATATATGGCAGCTCAGTTTAAGAAGCTGGAAATGTGCAACACTGGATGACATTCTTGCCCACCTCTGTCACTTTTTAATCAAAATGTATAAAATCAAGCTGTAGTGAAAAACTTGAATTGATTGTGGCAGGGAATGATTCTTGGGTAGAAATGGATACACGAGCCTCACAGGTTGCTGGTGATAATAAAGTGGTGTAAGAATAATGATAGGGATTGTGCTTTGAACCTGTAGTGTACTTCTTGAGTAGTGAGAATTATTCCTGTACATTAGCTCATAATCCAACCCTATAGGATGAGCTAGCATTTATTACCCCATATTCCAGAAAGAAGACTAAGATGTGACTAGCTGATGAGCCAGCCAATGAAGTCATGCCTGAGGTTTGATTTGATTTTCTGGCTTGTATTTGGCCACCGCATTAACTCTTGTGTTGTACATTATGCTCTATGATTAACTTGGTAAATATTGCCTTTCTGGTCTGCCTCTGGGGTATGGTTGGGGAGGGACAGAGAGAATACTATGGACAGATATTTCTCTCTTGTCTGATTTCTAGAGGAATGTTTGAGGAGTGTATGGCTGGAAGATTCTTTATTAATCCTGCCCCCCAAAAATCATCTTTTACTCAACAATTAAATTTCTCTGTCCTCCTCCAGCCCAGGAACTGAACCCTGGCCAACAATATGATTTGTGACTGTTTGTACTGGATCAACTCCCTTCCTGTTATCCATTTTGTTAGCATTTTAGGCAATGTTGGACTCTAGTTTTAATTTCCTCTTCCTATCTCATCTTGGGAGTTAACTGTCAGCTTCTCTCTCTCTTTTTTTGCATTTTGCATGTGTTGCCTTTTTTTAAAGCCTCCACCATGAGGTTTGTATACTGTTTTAAATAATTCTTGGTTAAACTTTTGTTTTTTCTACTTTGTTTTTTTAAAAGGTATTTCTTATTTTGAAAGGGGAAAAAAAGCAGAGACAAAAATGCCTGCTTTATTTTCCTATTAATGCATGAATGGGTCTTTGGGAATTTAAGCTCCATTAGCACTAATGGGAGCTATATATGTAATGCCCACTCCATTAATAGTCACCCACATCAGCATTTTATTAACGCTGTCCTTTTTTCTTCTCGACTTATGGTAGCAGCAATCACAGTGAAGGTGTAATATATTGTTGTATTACAAGTTTCCTTAATATTTCACTATTAACTTCTTGATTAAATCTGAAAATGGAAAACAAGCTGGAATATTTAAATCCTTCAAGATATATGAAATATGAGCAAAGCTCTAATGCCATTACTTAAGCAAAACATGCAGTAAATATCCACTTGAGGGAAGAAAATCATATATTTGTAGCTGTAGATAAGTATCTGAAATCTAGCAACAGGTTTTTGAGTATGCAGAAAAAAGCAAAAGGCAATTCATTGCACAATGAAGATTTAATGTACTGATCAATAGCCAGAATTTTTAAATAGCAAGCAGGATACTGGCTTGCCTGTGATCCTACAGTATGCAATGCACTTAATGTTTGAATGGGAAGCTTGAAGAGAAAAAGAAAATTGGTCACCACTTTAAATGGGAAATTGTGCACAGATAAAAAACTGTTATTCCACTGCAGCAAAACCAAAAATTCAAAGCCACAAATAAATATGAATTGTAAATTGAGATAATATTTGCCTACCTAAGGCTTGGCAAAATAAGGCTGCGGTCACATGCGCCAGTTGAAGCGGAGGGGAAGTGAGTCTATTCCCTCTGGAGGAATTTGACATGCAGTTGCAAGATCACACAGCCCTTTGAAGCTGCAGGTACACCCTGTCACTGTGTGATCAGATGCAACTGTGGGTTTTTTTTTTTGCAGTTTGTTTCCCTTGCGCATAAATGAGGCATTGCACCTCCACACTGAGGACCCCCTATGGAGTATGTGATGGTGCACATACTGTGGGGGGGGCAAGGCACAGAGTCAAGATGGCCTGATCAGACCATCCCGACAGCATGGAGTGTGCTTGAATGATCAGACAGGGGAAAGTCCGCCCATGGCCCACCTTATCTGGATAACACTGGACTTTCCCTGGTATCATTTAACTCTGCTTCCATGGCGGAGCAGCACAGGTTGCTGATGACTGCGGGACGCTTCCCAGATGTTGCTGTCTGATCACTCCCTTTAGATCCATCAGGCATTTGCACCTATGTTGATTCTAAAGGAGTGTGTGATCTCAGCCAATATGGGGGAAATGCTGTGAATCCCACTGTACTGCAATAGTCAAACTCATCCAAGTACAACACTGTTGAACTTTCACCTAAAATTCCTACTGAGGTGTAATTGACATGTTCTTGAGAACTGAAAAAGTAAGCAACAAAATGCATTTCTACACATATGGCCTCCCCCTTTTCATTTTCATCAGAATTTAGCTTAGAAGCAAAAATATCCAGTTCTGGGATGCAACCATAATGAAACATTATATGTCAGGAGTCTGTTCACAAATAATTCATGCGTTATAAAAGTACAAGATAGTTTCTAAGCAATTGTCCATAGCAGAGTTTAGTTTTCATTTATTGTTAGCTTGTTCCTTCAAAAAGGCAGTTTTGAATTTGGTGTATTGAATTTTTTTTATGGTAAAACAATCTCAAATGTTTGAAGAACACAAAGTAAGCTGGATCCAGGTGGACAGCCGTGTTGGTCTGAAGCAGCAGAACACAGTTTGAGTCCAGTGGCACCTTTAAGATCAACGAAGTTTAATTCAAGTGTGCTTGCACACAAAACCTCATACCTTGAATAAAACTTCATTGGTCTTTAAGGTGCCACTGGACGCAAACTTTGTTCTAGAAAGTAAGCTAGACACTCCATGGAAAGGCAGTAAGAACCCAGGTAGGCAACCAATCTCAGTCCTTTCAAGACTCAAGCATGACAATTGGTTAGGATTCTTCCAGAGCCCATAGCCTCCCAACCCAGCTGACCCATGTTGTAGCCTGAAAAAGTAAACATATTGTTTTCTTAGTACATCAGTGCAATAACAAAGATAACAACTTTTTTTCTAGGTCAGCCAAAAGCAACATCTCAATGTCATGCAGAGTGACTGATAATCGAAATCAATAACAAGCGAAACGAATAACAAAACCTATACATCAAGTCCCCAAAGAAGCAAATATTTGTAGAAGTCAAACAGCAATTCACTCCATGTCCAGTTGCATCTCTTCTGTTGTGGTTGTAGACCTAAAGAACAGGAAAGTCTTTGAGTCCATGGTTTCATTCACATGTCATCCTACGGTAGATTAAACCAAATAATGTCCAATAGCTGGCTGAAAGCAGTCAACCTTTTCTAAGTGGTAACTTGCTATAATGGCCAAATACATATATGAAGGCCTATCAGTTGTTGTGTCTGTTATTACTTACCCACAGGCGTCTTCTGATTGGATATACATGTGCAATAGATCTCTCTCACTTACTGAATCTTTACTGTATATGTGGCTCCACACCCACCTTGGTAAATTGCCACTTGGAAAAATGTCACCTGCATTCATTTTATGAAGCTTCCAAAAATGAAGAATGATTTCAAATCTTGACCTATATTATTTCACACACACACACACACACACAAAATAAAAGTGTTTCATTTCATTTTCTTAGAAATAATCTGAGGACTATATTTATAATCATAAAATTACAGATCTTCATTATCTCATTGCAGCCTCATCAGAAATCCAGTTAAATCCAAATATTTGTGTTTAAAGATTATTCCTATCCCATTACAGCTTAAATTAAACATTTCGACTGACTAGGTTGTGAACTGGGCTGAAAACTGTTATGTTAAAGGAAAAGTCTGTTCATCATGCACATAGAGTAACAGAAACATGTACAGCAGTACAGGCAAGTGTCTTTGGTCTTAACAAGTTTCCATATGCTATCATATCAAGATTCCTTAATTAAAAGGCCATTCAGTGAGAAGGAAGTGAACAATCTGTAGCACCATCTTGTTGCTGTTGATTGGATCAATTCAAGCAAGTTTCCTTGATTGATGCTGAGACAAGGTTCTGTGGAGTATGAAGGTCACTACTTGTAACATGGATCCATGGGCTTCTTGCCTTGTGAAATCCTGCATAGGGGACATTGGGTTCTTTGATTCGGAGGATTGTGAATGCATCCCTAACAGAAGGGTTTTTCCCAAAGCCTCTGAAAGAGGCAGTTATCAGGCCTTTACTCAAGAAGGTGTCTTTAGATAAGCAAGTCTTGGGCCAATTATAGACCTGTCTCAAACATTCCCTTTCTGGTAAAGATTATTGAATGGACAGCGGCAATGTAACTCCAGAAATACTTGGATGAGATGTCTGCCCTTGATACATTTCAGTAAAGCTTCAGACCTGGGCTTGGGGCTGAGACAACTTCAGTGGTGATTATCTCCATCTTCAGATGGACAAAGGAAATGCATCTCTATTGATTAGGGTTGCCAGCTCTGGGTTGGGAATACCTGGAGATTCTGGGGATACGGCCTGGGGAAGGCAGGGTTTGGAGAGGGGAGGGGCTTCAGCAGGGTACAATCCCATAGAACCCACCCTCCAAATAATCAATTTTCTCCAGGAGAACTGATATCTGTAGTCTGGAGATCAACTGCAATACTAGGGGTGGGGTCTCCAGACCCCACCTGGAGGTTGGCAACCCCATGAGCTCTGACAGTAATCTTTCATACTGTGGCCCCTGCAATACTAGAGGCACCTGGAAGGTGAGGTGGGTCTGGGCTGAGCAGTGTTCATGGTTCCTGTCTCTCATATCAGACCACTCACAAAAGGCTGCAGTGGGAGATGCAGAATCACTTCGTTGGGAGCTTATATGGAGGCTGCGACAAGGATCTGTGATCTCCCATGTTGCCTGGTATCTATGTAAGGGCCCTTAATGAGACTGTCGAAAGTTCTGGAGTAGATTGTTATCAATACGCAGATGACAGCCTGAATAAGCCACTGTCTGCCGCCATCTCTGTCCTGGTTCAAAGTCTGAATGTGGTGCTCAAGTGGCAGAGGGAGAACAAACTGAGGCTGAATCCAGATAAGACAAAGGTGAAGTTGGCTGGAAGTGACCCTGCTTTAAATCAGATTGTTCTTCCTACTATCAGTGGTATGTAGTTTCCCCTGAAAGACTCTGTTAAGAGTCTGGAAGTCTTGCTGGATCCTGGTGGAGAAACAAGTGTCCATTACAGCAAAAAATTGTGCCCCCTCCCCCCAGTTACATCTAGTTAGGAAGCTTCCTATTTGCAGATGTCTGATCTCACAATACCAAATAGGTTCTCTTCCCTTGCTTCAGTAATCTTGAGCTACTATAGCACACTCTCCATGGGATGCACTTTCAGACAATCTGGAAGCTGCAGATGGTGCAAAATGCTGCAGCTCACCTGTTATCTGGAGCTAGTCAATGGGACCGTGTCACTCCTGTTCTGAGAGATCCCTTCCCTGGCTGCTAATTAGTTTCTGGGTTTAGTTCATGGTGTTGGTGCTGACATGTAAAGCCCTTGATGACCTGAGACCCACACACTTGAAGGACCACCTCTCTGTGTATACCCTTGTGGCAGTTCTACTCTTCCTATCAAGATGTATTATTTGTTTGGCATATTCTGCCAATGCCTGGGCTTGGGCTTTCTCAGTGACTGCCTTGTGCCGCTGGGACAGCCTTCAGGAAAAGGTCAGAGAGTCTCCTACCTTCCTGGCTTTCCAGCAAGGAAGCAAAACAGAGCTGTTCCAAAAAGCTTTGAAGGCAGCTTGAGCTTGGGCAAATCTTGTTTTCAGTGTGTTGTGTTAATGTTGCTTTATTAAATTGTTTTATATTGTTTCTATATTGTTGTTACCTGGCTTGAAGAAAGGTGGGTATATAAATATTTTAAATAAAAAATAAAATAGAGATAACAGAACAATTACAAACTTATTAAATTTCTGTCATGTTTCATAAAGATGTATGCAGTCTTATTTTCATAACTTTCTATGGATTAAAAAAATGCCTTGTGACACCCGTTGAACACATTCAACAGTTTGCTGTGTCAGACTCTTGGACAAAGTTACTCTCAACAACACTTACTGGAGATGATTTGTTAATTGAAGAATAAAGATGTTCCAAGCTAAGAATGTCATTCAGAACTGAGATTCTGGCACGAACCCCCAATTATACCTGGTTCAAATGTAGTCCCTTCCAATCATGCTGACCATTCATTCCTGCCTAACCAGCACGCCTCTATCCCCCCACCTGTAAATTATCCATTTGTTATCTCAGATAAGGCAGCAAGCAGAGAGACAGATCTAGGCCATCTGGCTGACATCCCTGGGAAAGGGAGATATCTTCAGGAAGTTACATGAGATGCATTGCCCTACAATAAAGCCATTCTCACTCTCACACATTCACACTTCCCCCTCCCCTGGAATTTGCACAAATTACATGGCAAATGAGAAGGAGGAGGAGAGATTAGATTTATACCCCGCCATTTACTCAGAGACTCAGAGTGGCTCCTTTTCCTTCCCCTCCGCACAACAGACACTGTGTGAGGTAGGTGGGGCTGAGAGAGCTCTGACAGAAACTGCTCTTTCAAGAACAGCTGTGCCAGAACTATGGCTTGCCCATCCAGCAAGTGTAAGTGGAAGAGTGGGGAATCAAACTTTGTTCTCCCAGATTACAGTATGCACATTTTACCATTACGCCAATTCTGCCTCCCCCAATCCTAACCCTAAACCTCCCAGTTTGTGGGGGTGTCGATTATGAAATTCACACACTAGTTTGGGGGTGTTAATATGTTTCTCCTGAACCCATTCATTATGACTGGGATCAAAGTCCTTCCACTTGATGAGATAAAACAGGCAGCCACGTTTCACTTTAGAAGCGAAAATGTCCTCCACCTCTTGGTGTGGATCCCCTTTTACGATCAAGACTAAGTCTCCAAGTCAAGGGTCCCGGATCCTTTTTCAGTAGACTAAAATGGAAGAGAAGATGGACGTGATGCAAGCTTTTAGGCATTTCAGCCTCAACAGTCACTTTATTAATTAGGTGCACCACTTTAAATGACCACTGGGTGTGTGCCTCTGAGGTTTTTTGGGGAAATATACATCGAGTCTCCCACTTTCAAGCCCCATACTTGGTCCCTCTCCTTGTCAGCTTGCCACTTGTAATCCTCTGTAGCTTTAGCCAAAGTCTCTTTGAGGGCCAATCATCCCTGAGTTACTTTGTATCACCATGTTTGAATGTCACCTGGATCGGTTTTCCCAGGGCTCATAGTTGGGAGGGGGCCCCCTTCATAGCTGTGCACTGCCTTAAAGGTAGAAATACCAATGAAGCTGTGCACTAAATTGTTGTAGCTATATTCAGCAAATGGAAGCAGGTCAACCCAGTCATCCTGCTGGTAGTTTATGAAACACCTAACAAATTGCTCCAAAATTTGATTTGTCCATTCTGTTTGCCCTTCAGTCTCGGGGTGGTAAGAGATGCTAAATCCTTGCTCCACCCCCAACAGCTTCAACAGTTCCTTCCAAAACCCCACCACAAACTGGGCCCCCCGATCTGATATTATCTTACAGGGCAAGGTGTGTATCTTAATTATATGTTGCAGGAACAACTGGGCCAGTTTCCAGGCCATGGGCAGTTGCTTACAGGGGATGAAATGTGCTTGTTTTGAGAACAGGTCCACTACCACCCAAATAACAGTCTTTCCCCTACCAAACCTGAACCCTTCCCCCCTACACCACTTCTCATCCACTGGCCAGACCATGGCCAGTTGGGGATATCTAGAGGCTGAAGTAGACCTGGAGCTTTCCCATCCCGCCGTTTGGCCATCAGGCAGGTCTGGCATGAAGCCATGCATTGGGATATACCCTTTCACATGTGGGGCCATCAGAATTGCCTCTGGATGAGATTTAGAGTCTTTAGATATCTAAAATGTCCAGCTAGTTTGTTATCATGCCCCATTGATAAGACCTCTCCCCTCAGGGACTTAGGGACAAACAGTCTGTTTTGGCAGTACCAGCAGCCATCCCCCCTTTCCACCAAGGACACCTCCTTTTTAATGTCCTCTTTGTCAGCCTTGGTCAGAGCGGCTTTCACTTTCTCCCCCAGGAGTCAGCCGTCTGCAGTGCCCCCCCTTTGCCTGGCTGCAGATTGTCACAGCCCCTCCCAGCTGGGTGGGTGTGAACATAGTGTCGATCACCTCCTCCAGTTAACTTGCATGTTGAGGGAGGTGGGACAAAGCATCTGCTAGGAAGTTCGATTTTCTGGGAAGGTGTTTTAGGGTGAAATGAAATTTAGAGACAAACTCTGCCTACCACAACTGCTTTGCATTTAGGCAGCGAGGAACTCATAGCGCTTTGAGATTTTTATGATCAGTCCAAAAGGCACTCGAGCCCCCTCCAACCAGTGACACCAGGTTATTAATGTTAGTTTTATAGCGGCGGCCTCATTGTCCAACACCACCCAATTACTCTCCACTGCTGAGAATTTCGACACATATGCCAGTGGATGCAGGTTTCTGCCATCCCCCAATTGCCATATCGCCCCCCCCATAGCCACATCCAAAGCATCCACTTGGACAACGAATTGCTTAGTCTCATCTGGGTGGTGAATGATGGGCTCGGAGGTAAACAAGACATTCAGTTGGTCAAAGGCCTGCTGGCATTCAGGAGACCATAGCAACCTGCTACTCAATTTCATACAGTCTGCCCCCCTTCCCTTTCATCCTCAGCAAATCGGTTAGAGGTAGGATAACCTGGGCGAAATTTGGGATGAAGGGGCAGGAGAAATTGATGAACCCCAAGAAGGATTGTAGGTGGCGTCGAGTTTGGGGGGGGGGTTTCCCACCCTACCACGTCCTGGACTTTTTGTGGGTCCGTGCCCAACCCCTTCCCTGAGATCCAGTACCCAAGAAAGTCCAGCTCTTCCATGTGGAACTCGCACTTGGAGAGCTTAGCATAGAGGTGGTCTGTGTAGAGGGCTTCGAGCACCTCCCTCACCAGTTTTACATGTGACTCCTTATCTTTGGTATATATCAAAATGTCATCAAGAAAAACTAACACCCGTTTGTACAAATACTTATGCAACACTTCATTGATTAGGTTCATGAATACGCCGGGTGCCCCGGCTAAGCCGGATGGCACCACCAAGTACTTGAACTGCCCCAATGGTGTGTTAAAAGCGGTTTTGTGTTTGTCCCCCTCTCAGATGCACACTTGGAAATACACATCACAGAGACATAGATTGGTAAAAATCTATCTCTGGGATGCCTCCGCCAACAGGTCTTTGATTAGCGGGAGAGGGTAGGCATTGGACATCGATACTGCATTCAGGCCATGGGAGTTGGTACACAGTCTCAACTCCCCATCCTTCTTTTTCTGAAAGAGTACCAGGGCTGCTAATGGCGAGGAAGCTCGCCGGATGAACCCTTGTGCCAGATTTTTGTCAATTAACTGTCTGAGTTTTGCCTTCTCGGCTGGGCTCATTGCATACAGTTTTCCCTTGGGTATTTTGTGGCCGGGTACAATCTCAATAGTGCAGTCTGATTTTCAATGAGGGGGTAGTTCATCTGCTTCCCCTTCCTCAAATGCCTGGGCCAGGTCCCAATATTTTGGGGGAATGAGGTTTAACTCCTCCCAGGCCAGGCACACTTGTTCGTTCAGGTGCTGGGGTGGGCACCTCCCCCCATTCCAGGTTCCACACATGTTTGAGGCAGTGGGGGTCCAGGAACGATAAAATGCCTGCACTCCACTGCACATAGGGGTCGTGATCCCAGAGCCAGGGACTCCCCAGTACCATCAGAAACTTCACCACAGGCTTTATTTACTGATATTCCATTAGCTTGTTGGTATTTCACCCCTTTTCCCCACCACTCTGCCAAAACCATGGGATTGATTGGAATATCCTCCCTGCCATTATTGGCCGATTGAGTAGTATTGGGGAGAGGAATTCCAGTCTATTAGGGGTTAACAATCATGGCAGTCTTTTCCTTGAGAACACAGAAAAGTTTTCACTTGACTCACAATTATACGCTTGTATTTTCAATCGATTATCTTCCTCTTGGCTTCTCCACAGTAGCAACAGCTCCTGCCCACCATGGTGAGCTTCTCTTCCTCGGCTTGCTTCAGAGCGAGTTTGGGGTCTCCTAACAGGTTGCCCCCCTTGTTAGGACCTCTAACTCAAGCTTCTTGCTCCCTACTACCCCTCCCGCAGGGTGCAGGGTGGTCTCCGTTGATTCGGAGACCCCTTTAAACTGAAGAATCGATCAGTTGCTCGGGAGCTCCCCTGATGCAACTGCTAGTGCCGCGCCGCCCTGGGAAAAAGCCCTGGGAAAAAGCGGAGGGACAGACCAAGGCCATCTGGCTGACATCCCTGGGAATGGGAGGTATCTTCAGGAAGTTACATGAGATGCATTGCCCTACAATAAAGCCATTCTCACTCTCACACATTCACACTTCGCCCTTCCCTAGAATTTCCCCAAATTACATGGCAAATGAGACAGTGAGTTTGACATGCTGTAGTAGAAACAAAAGTGAAGATACACATTTGATTAGAAATGCTAAGCCAGTATTATCCTCCATTTGGCTCCATTTTTAGGGGTTTTTTTATCCACTAAGGGCTAGATTCAGAATTAGATACATGTCTACATTATTAATAAAGAGGGTTTATGTTGGTTGATTGAAGAAAAAACTGATGTGCCCTGGTACAGTACTTTTTAATTTAAAAAGGCTGTCATTCTTCTCCCTTCAACAGTGCACCCCTGCAAGCATGTTATAGCACATAAAAGCCTACTGTTTTCACTGCTAGTTGGTTTGCCTTCATAAACACCCAAACTCATATATACGAAGTTCAGCGCTTTCAAGTTGGAAGCCTCGGATCATATTTATTCCAAAGAAATGTATCCATTAATACATCTATCACTAGTAAATTTGTTACTGCTTCAACAAATAGAACATAACATTGCAGCAATTTCATTTTACAAGCTAATAATATACTGTAATGTAGCTTACAATATCATGTGGATGTATTTGATTAGGGAGGTTCCACAGTCAGACAGTTTAAATAGTGGATTACAGGAGATTCAGGTTTTAACTTATTTACTCTGCAAATGAAGTGCTGTCGTGATCACAATAAGTGCATTAATTTAACAGGTGCATTGTTTTCTTCTCCCAGCTACTAAGAGAAGAGGGATAAATATTAAGCAATGGATTTGTGTTCAGAATGAACCACTGGTATGAAGAGGGATTTGATGCTTGACTTATGTATTTTGTCAAGACAGTAACAATGCTAGTTAAATTCAGGTCACTGGATTCCCTTTCTCACTCTCCCTGAGGGTTCTGGAACAGCTGTGACAAAAGATGATGTGTTGCGTATACAGAACTCTGTGTATGGCTCCACTTGTGGAAGAAAACTCTCCTGTCTCACTCTCTTACTGCAGCCCACTGTGCTCCTGAATTTACTGCCCTCATGCTTGAGGGGACCTCCCAGAAACAGCACTAGGGCAGGCACCAGGGCCGGAACTCTCAAGAGGGAAATGAAGTTTTCAATCTGTTTACTGAAAACTCATGAACTTTAAAACATTTAAAAAATAATTTTGTCGAAGAGGTTCCGTAACTCTATTTCAATGCGTTCCCACAGAATTCTGCAGGAAGGAGGAGGATATCAGTGAAAATTGCCCCACTCCTGCTGGTAGAAGTGCCCATCCACTAGCAGAAGACTGGTGTTGGATATAAACCTGGATGTTGGGTGCCATAGAGTTGTGCCAAAACACATTTTGCATGATGCCAAATGGGCTCATAACCTTAAAATTAATAAATCACCTTATTTGAGGGATTGATGGAATTTTCTTCCAAGACAGATAGTTGGGTAACTTGTTAAAACCTTTTCCTTGTGGCTTGGCTTGCTTCCTTGAGCAATCTGGAGCCTTTTGTTCTATAGTTCAGTGCTCTCTGTTGGTGGCATAATGTGATCTGGGTTATGTTGCATGAGCTGTGGGGTTGCACTTTTTCTCACTATCCATTTAAATATAAGTATGTGATTAACTAAGAATACCTTCTAATTGGTGAGTTGATATCTCTTTCTCTGTCTGCTCCATATCATCTCCGCCAAACACAGCATATCAGCATACTATTCTTTATAGCAGAGATAATGCAGCTTTACAATAATTAATCCAGATCTGACCAAACTATAGTTATAACTATGCCACCAACAAAACATTACAACTATTGATATAACTGGAATTATTTGGATCGAACTGTTTTCCTAGTATCTCACTGTCTGGTTTCAGTTCATTGGTCAGCATGAGGTGGAGTGAGGGGAGAGAATGATTCAGCAGACGTATGTCCAATGAGGATGTAATCCATCCCAAAACATATGTTTTGCTGTTTGTGCTGAACAGCATAATCCCCATGATCATTTTTGTGGGCAGCATCTTAATTTTTGTCAGTCTCAGTGGTTTTGGATGTGTGTGGGTATGTCAACCCATTTGCAATTGGGGTTTAATGAGGGGCAAGACCACTGGTGGGTCAGAAGAGCTACATTGAGAGGAGAGAAAACAGGCTAAAGTTTTGCTGTTCTAGTAGTAAACATCCCCCCCCCCCGAAAGATCAGTGTAGAAAAGTCAGATTTCACTTCAGTATGTGAGAAAGAACCAGTGATTATCTGAAATTTCATTTTAAGAGGAGTTGTTTGTGTGGGGAGGGATTTGAGGGTGAAATATACTGGGTTCAGACACGTATAGTGATCAGCTCATAGTTTATTGTGATTTCAGCAAGTAGAAAGAAGACTGAGAATCCCTGACCGAAGCCAGGTATTTATGCATGCAAAAGGTTACACCCCAAACACACACACACTCCCACGATAGGCTATTTACACTACATTGTTATTCCATTGGTTTACTCTAGGATCTATGTCTCCCTACTGGTCTCTTTTAGGATCCCTGTCTCCCTATTGGTCCATTCTAGGATCCTAGTCAGCTATTGTTATGGATCCTCAAGCTCTGTCCGAATTAAGCATCAGCCGAAGTATGTTCTAGGCTCAATACATTACAGAGGGGGAAAAGGCAAACAATTTTTTTTTAGTTCAGGGCTAAATTATGCAGTCCTTCTGCCAGTGAATATGCCTTTTCATTTGTAAAGCAGAGACTGGAGTGGAGACAGATCTATTTTCAAAGAAAGCAGAGATTGGACTAGAGACAGGTCTACAGCTAAACTCTGTCCCCTTCCATGCCATACTTCAGTGGCTTGATGTATTTTTCTCCCAGGCAGGCTCCAATACTGGAACTCAACCCATGCAACACTGTTTATTAGGACCAACCCAGTGACACATAACAGTGTGCTGTTCCAACAACTCTTCCTTCCAATACTGGAAATCAGCTGGGCTTCTTGATAAGGTAAAACATGGGACAAGAAGCAAGGTTTAGCTCCCCTGCTCATGTACTTTGTTATTGCTTAACAACAGGCCCCTACCCCTTAGTGTGGGGATCCCAGGAAAGGAAAAGTCTCGTATGCCAGTTTTCCTCCATTTGCCTGCTGTGCAAATGAGAAATTTAATTGCTTATTAAATGGAGAGGCTTCACATAAAGCAGCCTTATACTGAATCAGAACCATTGGTCCAACCAGGTTAGCGCTGCCTAGTCAGACTGTCAGCAGCTCTCCAGGGTCTCAGGAAGAGATATTTTATATCACCTACTGCCTGGTCCTTTTTAACTGAAGATGCTGAGGACTGAACCTGGGACCTTCTGCATGCTAAGCAGAAAAAACAGAACCAATGTTTTAAAAGAAAAATCTTTATACCCCTTTCTTTTCTTCCCAAAGATGTCTCAAAGAAGCTTACCTCATTCTCTTCTCCTCCGTTTAATCCTCACAACAACCCTGTGAGGTAGGCTAGGTTGAGAGTGTGTGATTGGCCCACGGTTATTCAGCAAGCTTCCATGGCAGAGTAGAGCAGATGCACTACTACTGAGCCACAGCCCCTTCCTCCTATATGCCTGAAATTTTGGATGCATGATCTGTTCAATGAGTACATGAGAAATGAATCCCAACTGGGTGGAAACCAAGACACTTATAGAGAAAATACATTTTATTTGAAACCAACAGACATGAATAACAAAGAAGAAACAAGAACCTGAAAAAGTGTGATAGTTACAAATCAAGAAAAGTAAGGAACAAAGAAAATCAATCCCCACTTCACTGGAGTGCCTCACCAAAGGCCAGCAATTTAACTGGGATAGGCCAGCAATTGAACTGGGGTAGATTTTTAATCATTTCATATTTTTAAAGTTTATTTATTGTATCTCTTGTACTGTTTTATTGGTCTTCCAGACCTCAAGTCCAAGACTCTAACCACTACACCACACTAACTCTAAAAGCATGTAATGTCTGTGTAACTGTGCAAAATCACTCTTCATCTCATCAACAAAAGGTAAAATAGATGGGTGAAATCAATGGTAGAGCCTCCTCATTCAGTAAATGGAATATTATGTGAGCTAATCTGATACATTAGAGTGTCACCCAAATTTCAGGCTGTCAAGCTGGCTTTCCCAGCAACTCTTTTCAAACTCAGATCAAGCTGACTAATGTACACTGTCTCTGCTATTTCTCATCCATCCTAGCACAATAAAATAAGTCTTATTTTGTTTTGACAGTCATAAAAAAGATCATTTTAGTTAATATTAAGAGAAAGAGAGGGGGAAATGCACAATTAATCAAATTAGGGCTGAGAGGAAAACTTTTATCATTATTGTTCAGGCATCAAACTTAACCATATTATAAATTCTTATAACTGAGGCATCAGAAATATGTCTATACATATTTATCTGAAAACCTGTAAATACTCTTTACTGTTTAAAAAGAAAAGGAGTCATAACATTAGTGGCAATTTTAACTGGGAAACACATCCTGGAGAGGAAATTAATAACTGTAGGTACCCAAGAGGCTCTTAGGATAGGGAGAGATTAAGGCAGTGTACAGATGTTTTAGCTAAAGAAAATATGTAGGGCACTGTGAATATAGTCTTTACATTTCTGTGGTGGTTGAATGTTGTCATTATTAGGCCCCTGCCACACGGGCAGGAAACTGCAGAGGAGAAGTGTGGCTGTTTGCCCCGGGGCAAACTAACATGCAGTAAAGCGATCAGACCTACTGTGGAGGTTCTGTGGAGGTACTGTGGAGGTTCCATGGCAAGGGAGAGGTGCCGATCACAACACACGCCTGCGCACAATGAAGAAGCGTGCGGCGCGGCGAACTGGTTTTCTTTTTTTGTGTACACTACGAATGCGCATGCTCCGTTGGGTGCGTGTGCGCATCCACGGAGACGTGGGGGGAAAAAAAACCCTTTTCCGCAAGGGGACATGGGCGGGCGCCGGATACCACCGGAAACGCGATCAGACGCCCGCCCTTGCCCCGCAGTTTCTGGAAACTAGTACCTCCAAGGTACTAGTTTTTTGCTGCGCTTTTTCGGCAGGAAGCCTCAGTTGTGCCACGGAAGCGCTACGCTTCCCAGATGTGCTGGTGAGATCGCGACCGGAAACTCCGCTTGTCTTCCGTATCTCTTGCGTGGCTAATGTTGCGTGTGACCGCAGCCATTGTCTTTTTATTTTACCCATCGTTTTGCTGGTTTCCTTCCTTGGTATCTTTCACTGCATTTTCTCAGTATTTTTACATCCTCTCTCTTTAAATACCATGTTTGCACCATCTTTATAACAATGGATACAAAAGGGGCATCAATGTTAATAGCAATATTTCTTCTGAATATGTTAGTATGGCGATGATGGGGTGGTGGTGAAAGATTCCTTCAGTTTTGTTTCAATCATTCAGTGAGACCACTTATCAGAAACTGGACTTTCTGAATTGAAATAGTACATTTGCGAAATTTGAAAACACCCCTGAAAATAAATTCAACACTGCTGTAGCCAAAGCGCTGGAGCCTGAACATGAAGAAATTAAACTTCTCCAGAGTGTATTTGCACTGCATTTATTTCTGAAAGGGTGTCTCCTAAATACTGAACCTTGCAAAACAGAAAAGACAATTAAACAGAACAGCATGAAGCTGTCAATCACTCCAGCAACCAACAAAAGCATCCACCATCAAAGCAAATAATGTAAAATGTGCAAAAGAAGAGTACCTTTTTATCAAAGCAGATAAATGTAAACATGCAAAGAAAATGAAGGTTGAATAGTGACTGTCATGGAACAAAAAAAGCATCCACCTCCCCCTGATTAAATGATGTATTCATAACATCAGAGCAGGTTGTCCACGTATTTCACGTAAGAAGTAAAAGATAGCATTCATTAGTGTTCCAGAAAGTGTTTTGCAGACATGAGTGCTATTAGGTTGGAGTTTGGGGGAGCCGGGAGTATACAAATAAATAGTCCGTCACAGCTTATCATCACTTAAAGATGCATGTGCATGCTGCAGTTTACTGAAACATGATTGGCTGCTACATAAATCAATCTGATAGTGATCAGTTCCACAAAGAACAGATAAATCATTAGCCTGCACTTTTTGGAAAGTAATTCATTTTAGATAGTGATTATTGATGATTTAATTCCACTGGTACATGTACATGTCTAGACCATGCTTTTGTAACAGAAACCCGTTAAAGCAACGTAACAAATTCTTTCCCAGAAATGCCACAAGGAACTGGTGATTAAAACCATGTAAATGGAACATTACAAGCTTAAAGTTAGCAAAGCAAAAGTTATGGCTCCCATAGCAAATATATGTCAAGCCTCTTGTACATATATAATATTTCCTATAGCTGGACTGTTGTGATAATTTTTCTACCTAAATAAATGGCTTTAGTAAGTAAGTGTTGTACATACAAATTATGACCACTCTGGGAAACATAACTTTGGATTTCCTGCATTATGTCCATGTTAGTACTAAACCATAATGATGCTCTAATACTTTGGCATCTGATGAAATAAGTAATCAATTTGTGCCTTATATATTTGACCCAGGGCCACCTGGGACCTAATTCATTTGCCAAGGTTCAGCCCTAGAACACACACAATAATGCTAACAAAGAGAGTGCATCCAAATATATATTTTTTATGCATCCCTGTCCACACAGCCCTCTCACACACATCTGGGCTTAGCAGAGTATGGTCTTCTTCGGTCGATCATTGGAATGTATAGGTGGGGTGATTGAATTCTTGCTTGCTGAAAGCATAACAACCCCCCCATCTTCAAGGCTCACATTTACATGGAGTCTTGAGAGTCCCTTGGACTGCAAGAAGATCAAATCAGTCAATTCTAGAAGAAATCAACCCTGACTGTTCCCTGGAAGGCCAGATAATGAAACTGAAGCTCAGATACTTTGGCCACCAAATGAGAAGGGAGCACTCACTGGAGAAGACCCTAATGCTGGGAAAGATTGAAGGTAAAAGAAGACGGGGACGGCAAAGGATGAGATGGTTAGACAGTGTCATAGATGCAACGAACATGAAATTGAGCAAACTTCAGAGGACGGTGGAAGATAGGAGGGCCTGGCGGGAGCTGGTCCATGGGGGCGCGAAGAGGCGGACTC
Source organism: Gekko japonicus (assembly GCF_001447785.1). Lineage (NCBI taxonomy): Eukaryota > Metazoa > Chordata > Lepidosauria > Squamata > Gekkonidae > Gekko > Gekko japonicus. The sequence continues at coordinate 377,142 of NW_015176470.1, read as the reverse complement.
GACTGTGCAACTGAACAACAACAAAATGAGTATACATTCTGAGGTATTAGATCATGCATATAGGAACCAATTTGAATTCAGGTGTGTTTGCACAGGTTTTATGCAAACGAGAACCTTGAACATATGGAGACTGAGGATGGGATTAGTGGCTTCAGTCATGATTATGTCATGAAAAGGGCTAAAGCTTCCAGGTCAGAGGAGTGGCTTCATTTTTTAAGCTTTATCATGGTAGTCTTGAAGCACTGTACCTCTCCTTGGCTGCATCCACACATTACTTGATATTTACTATTCTTGTGCTCTAATGATCATTTATTAGTTGGACGGTTTTGGTCACACAGGAAAACCCATTGCAAATCTCCCTTATAAATAAAAGCCGAATGGTGGTGGCACTTCTCTAGAACGTTCCACACACTCCAAAATCAGTTTGCTCTCTGATCTGTCATTCAGAGGGTCTCCCTATCCACTGGCTGCTTTGCCTGAGTCCTGCCTCCAACATTCTAAACATTTTGTTGTTCCTCTCCCCCCCATAGCCAGTCAGAACACAGAGGTTATTTGCATATGCAGCCTCGTTGGCCTTTGCCTCGGAACACAGAGATCGTTTGCATATGCGACTTGATTGGCTTTTGCCTCTAACATTCTAAACAGTTTGCTCTTCTGAGGTAAAATGTGTCCAATCTCCAGGCGAGGGCTGGAGATCACTCAGAAGTACAACTGCTTTCCAGATGGCAGAGATCAGTTCTCGTGGAGAAAATGGTGGGCTCTGTATCCTTATATGCTGCTTAGGTGGCCCCCATATATAAAGGTAGGTTGATGATTGGCTGGGAAGGAGATAGGGTTGCCAACTCCTGGTGGGAAATTCCTGGATATGTGAGGGATGGAGCCTGGAGAGGGTGGGGTTTCAGGAGGCGTGGGACCTCGTACAGGTACTCCACCCTCCAAACCAACCATTCCCTTCTGGGGAACCATAATTACTAATCTCCAGGTGAGGGCTGGAGATCACTCAAAATTACAACTGTTCTTTAGGTAGCAGAGATCAGTTCCTCTGGAGAAAATGGTGGACTCAGTGTCATTATACCCTGCTGAGGTCACCACAGCAAATTGACACTGAGTGTCCAAGTCCGGGGCACCTGCCCAGAGCCTCTTTCTAGAGATCGTTGTATTTATTTCCACAATGGGCCTTTTCCCTAGTAAATACTATAATGCAACTATAGCTCAGTACCCATCTATGTTGTGATGCACCCTGTTATATTAATTGCTGCTGCTTGGGGTGCGGGTATCACGAGTATGATCAGGTGCAAAGGAGGAAAAATCTCGTAAACTTCTGAAGACCACATACATGCAGCTTTCCCTAGATAACGAGATAAACCTGCTGAATTTCTTTTAGAACTATTAAAGAATCCTGTATATCTGGTCATAACTTCGACTGCCTTTCACCAAATTCTTTTTGGCATGCCAGCCTTTCCTGGAAAAGATAGTCTTTCCAGAGTTAGCTATCATAACATTCAGGCCTGACTAGTGCATTATATAAGGAGCTGCCTTTAGAAAGGTTTGGTATTCTTTCACTAGTTCAGTCTATGAAATCCAAATTGCTGATAAGAGACTTAACACAGCCTCTCCATTGGTCTCCCATGTGTTTTCAGATACCCTTCAACCCAATGGGACAGCCTCCAATACAAGCTTAATTAAACGAACATTAATGTTTTTGCATTGTTCCCATTTTCAACTGTATTTGTGCAGGAGAGGTTCCTCGTTAATTGTGCCCACTATGTCGGCATGGAATTAAAACATACACACACACAGACACACCCAACTCCTAAATGTTTTTCAAAAGCAACAGTGACTAGTCTTTTTTATTGTAATTGTAATCACAATCGGATCTAATGCTACTCTTTGGTTGTGGTCACACGCACCAGTTGAAGCAGAGGGGAAACGAGGCTATTCCTTCCAGAGAAATTTTTTTTTTTAATCCCCTGAGAAATTTGACATGCAGTTGCGAGATCACACAGCCCTTTGAAGCTGCGGGCTTAGCCCGTCATTGTGTGATCAGACGCAACTGTGGGTGAGTTGGAATGTTGTTGTTTCTTTTGCCATTTGTTTCCCTTGCGCATAAAAGAGGATTTGCACTTTCGCACTGAGGGCCCCCTATGGAGTATGCGATGATGCACATACTGCGAAGGGGGGGGAAAACAACAGCACAAAGTCGGGATGGCCTGATCAGATCATTCCGATGGTATAACAGCGCGCTTGAGCGATCAGACAGGGGAAAGTCTGTCCATGGCCCGTAGCAACCCGTTTACTACCGGACTTTCCCCGGTGTCTTTTAACTCCGCTTCCGTGGCAGAGCAGCATGGGCTGCTGACGACTGTGGGACCCTTCCCAGATGTTGCTGTTTGATTGCTCCCTTAGATCCGTCAGGCATTCACAGCTATGTTTGATCTAAAGGACCGTGTGAATGCAGCCTTTATGGACTGAGTTAATGGAAGCGATGTTATTGGCACCCTCTTCCACCAGGAGCTTCCTGTGCCTTCTGAAAACCCACTGCTGAGGGTCAGGAGTTCTCTGGCAAAGTATGCCATGTGGTATCGAGTCATTGCAGAATTTGCTTTGCTCCCGCAAGTGTGAGACGTCACTACCTGCTGAATCCTTCTTCTCATGCTGCAGCCCCTTTGCCACATGACATACTGTTCTGAGTTGACCCTCAACCCTGATTTGTCAGCAGGTGTAGGAGGCTGTTGGAAGAAAGGAAGCCAGTTGGAATTACGTCTGGTAACTCACTCTATTCACAGAAACATTGGATCCAACCCATGGGGCCTTAAGAAGAAATAAAACACAATGTAGCTGTAAACAAAACATATTGCAGAATATATTCCATTTCACAGTGTCATTTTGACACAGCAGAGAGATTAGACTACTTTCGAATTGCTAAAATACTTGAAAGTGAAACATTCTAAAAATGGGTTAGAGTGTTTAGGAAATCACTTTGATATTTTATTTTATTTTGCCAAAGACCAGGCGGTTAAGTGGTGTGTCAGTTTTGTTCTGAAGTTCTGAAAAAAAAGTTTGCTCCTTCTTGTCCATGAACTTAATGGAAGTCTCTGTGAATGCTGCAAACTTTTTCCAAGTGATGCTTTACAGAATTGCTTTTAAAAACCCCAGAGGGTAAATAGTATTCTCAGAATAAACAGAAAAATGCTGACCTTGTCAGTTTTAGCTGCTGAAAGCCAAGCTGTTTTAAGACTGGGAGGATCAAGGGTCATGGTTATAAACAATGCAGATAAAAAAAGAGAAAGAAGGAAAGAGAGGTTTTTTGGGGGGAGAGAACTGCACCAATAATATGAGTAATAAATATGTGGACCTTGACAAAAAAGAGAGAGGGGGAAATGAGATATTTATGCAAAGAAGAAGGGGAAGGGTAAACCCCCCTCCCCCGAAACTAAGAGAAGCTCACAAACTGTACTTGGAAAATATTTTTTAGAGCCTGTTTAAAGCCGGAAATGAGTCACTCAAGCCTCATCTGTTTTTAGTTTCCAAAGGGGAGAAAGGTCAGAGCTTCTTTGTTTTAAATAAGCTGGTCACTCCTTCTGAAGTGTAACACGATAAGGTTCAAGAGCCTTAATGAAACTGGGCTATGCTGACACCCTGGGCTGCAGCACCTCAGCAATTGCATGACCATGTCTCGAATCCAAGGGTATCTTATAAACAAAGGCACGGCAGAGCGTGACTTTGTTTGTGACCTTCATACCCTACTGCTCCTGTGGCAGCCATCTGGGCAGTGTGATGGCTAAATTTGCCACCCCCAACTACCCTTTCAGAAGCTGCGCACACAGACGTCCATGATCATGTTCACGGATGTGGACCACAGCCATTGCTCTGATCTCCATTCAACATCTCTTTTAAATTAGCTTCTAATAAGAAGAAAACTTGAAGGCGGGATCTTCCAATGCGACTGACAACAAAAAATGCAGCCTTTGAACTGTCATTGTGGAGGAATTACACACCATTTTTGTTCTGTTTTCAACAGAAAGAAACATTTTGATGTTCCAAGTTTATTTGAAACAAAATATTCTTCCTTTAATGGTGGAGACCTTGAGTGACAGGGATCTCATCTCCTGGCAGTCTAGCATTTTCTTCTAACACTTGGTGCTTAGTTGAGATAGATGTAGAAAGCTGGATGTTGAAACTGTAGCCTATACTGAGCTTAACAGAATTCTAAATTTAAAGCCATAGTTCGATCCACACCTTGGAGTAGAATCATTTGGTCTAAAACCAAGACTTAACTGGTTACCAAATATTCACATTACAGGAATAGACAATATTCAAAACCATTTCATTATGTTAAATAGAAATGTATTTTAAATTAAGATTAGATACATTTATGAAAACATTTCTTTTGATCACAAAACATAGGTTCAACCAGTGTTAGAACCAAACCATAACAGGCATAGAATGACTGGATCAAGATCTCTCTATGGTCCCATACATGAGTACAGTTCTGACTTGCATAGAGGGGCAGCATGAATGAATATGCTAACTTGTTGGGTATTACAAGTTGAAAACACTCAGTATATCTGGGGTTAAATGTTTGTTTATATTACTCACAGGAAGTCACATGTTTTTCATGTAACCGATGTTCTTTAGCTGTAGAATGCCTGGGAATTTTCTCCCTGATCTAGGAATTTGATTGGGACTAAAGTGTCAGGGTGTATTAGCATTTTATGGCTCTCTTCCCGTCTTTGTTTGGTGTTCTGAAGAAGAAGAGTAGCCATAATCTCTCTCTTCTAGTTTTGTCTTTGTAGAGTAAGGATGTAGTAGATTTTGCTCTGTTGTTATTTTCATCCCAGTTACCCTTCCCGTGCTAGAATTTAGTAAAAACTTTATATTTTAATCACACATGGACTCTGAGTCTGAATTATTTTATACTGGGACTGCTGGACTATCTTATCTCTGCTAAATACCATTTTTCCAATATCTCACTATCACCCAACGTAACTCCACCCCAGCTATATGCATTTGCCACAACTATACTTGCATTCTACACTTTTTCATGATCAGGAATATTAGAAAAACAGCATTTCCTATCACATTCCTATTACAGGGACTGATTCGAAGTGCATATAGCTTGTGAGCATGTAGCTCTGCCTATGTATGGCAAATGCACATAAGTGCATCCTCAGCTAGAATCATGCCTCTGGTCATTTTCTGCACACCCTTATGAAAGAACAGAGATTAAAGCATTTAAGGAGCTCCTTCCAGGTGGAAAAAATCACCAGGGTCTACACAAAACAGTGTGGGCTCCCACCTTTAATGTTTCTTGGAGAGCAGGTGCTAAAGGGGATTGGAGAAGTTAAGAAAAGAGCAAAGAAGTTTATATTTACCAGAACCACAGTTCATCACAATGCTACCAGAAACACTGGTGAAAAGATAAAAGATTCTTTTGGAGCATACCAGGTCCAGCACTTCAGCATTATGATTCTTGGTATTTTCTTTGGTTTTGTCACTAGCTGTCATTTGTACCAGCTACAGTTTATCTTTAGTGCCATTTTTTTTTTTTGGCACACGAACCCTCTCCAAGCAGTATGCATCCTAAATCTGAGTATGAGGAAGTGTGGCAATGAATCCTTTGAGGGCACTCTGCTTAGCCTTCCCTTAAGTAAATTTTTTTGAGTTTAGATGTGAAGAATCAAATAAGGATTACAGACTTTAGGGCAAACAGGTTTATTAAGTGAACATACCATGTTCGACAAGTTGTGATCACTTATAAGCCAAAATCCGATCTGTTTTGCTTGTCTACTATCTACCTCAAGAGGCTGTGGAACAGCTTTGCAGTTGCTGTGGTGGCAGCCGGTTCATTTCCTTGTGATGATGGTGATTTATTTCCTTGCCTTATGGGGAAATCTGTGCAACAGATGATATGGTTGTACTTAGGGTCAGGGATGGTCATGTTAGGTAATTAAATGATGTGAGGGCAGAACGGCATATCCTATAATATTGTGTGAAAATACACATGCACAAAATAACTTTGATAAGATGAACTTAAATACCACTTTTTTTAAAAAATAGTATTTATCAGTGCTGGCTGGCTGACTGATTCACTCCATTTTTATATAGTTGGCTGCTGAGCAGCATTCAAAAACAACAGGTGTTTGGGGAGGAGTAGGAGCCCCCTCCCATCAGGCTGTGTAAGAATGTGCATGCATGAAACACTGCTGGTTACAGAGTACTGTATTTGCATAACTGAAGATGTAAAAAGCAAATCAACAAATAGGTTTGAAATGTTCAATGAAAAATTGGTTCCCTCTTTGTTATCAGCAAACAGACTGTCAGCTGAACTGGTGGAAGCTTAAGTAATCTTAGCGCAGAGAAGACACAACAATGAAAATTTCACGGCACATGTGTGCGACTTCTTCTTGAGCCAATTTATATGGAAGACTTCTATGAAGAGTTATTCATTTGCACAGTCGAGTCCAACTCGTGACCCCATGGACCACATCATGCCAGGCCCTCCTGTCTTCCGTCGTGCTCCAGAGTGTGTTTAATTTCATATTCATTGCATTATAACACTGTCTAACCATCTCATCCTTTGCCGTCCCCTTCTTCTTTTACCTTCAATCTTTCCCAGCGATCAGGGTCTTCTCCAGTGAGTGCTCCCTTCTCATTTGGTGGCCAAAGTATTTGAGCTTCAGCTCCAGTATCTGGCCTTCCAGGGAAAAGTCAGAGTTGATTTTTTTTAGGATTGACTGATTCAATCTCCTTGCAGTCCAAGGTACTCTCAAGAGTCTTCTCCAGCACCATAATTCAAAAGAATCTATTCACTGCTTCTTGGTGCTTCCCAGTCAGGACAGGAATTCCCTTTCCCTCTATATTGTAAGAGGAACCAGAAGTTCTTCCTAGAGAACTTCTTCACTGGATGCCAATGCAATGATTAAGGGAAGTTTGGGCTGAATGATTGACCTTGGATGCAATCTAGGACTTAGATGGTTAGGCTGCATAAATGTCATTGTTTGCTACTACTGTTTCTTTTTAATGTTTTAAAACTTTCACATGCAAAATCCTTCTTGAATGTAGGGTAGTCAAATGTTGGTCAAATACTGGTCACATAAGTATGAATGTAGCAAAGCTGAAAGAGAGGGGGGGGAAGAAAGTGAAGGTCAATTCAGTCATGATTGACTGCCCCTGAAAACTGTCTGGAAGCTACAGTTGGTACAGAATGTTGTGGCCAGTGTGATGACTGAAGTGTGTCATAGGGACTATATCACTCGTCTTGCTCCACTTACACTGGCTTCCAATTTGCTTCTGGGGTCAATTCAAGATGCTGGTATTGACCTGTACAGCCTGGGACTGACATACCTTAAGAACTGTCTTCTCCCATACGAACCTACCCACTCACTTCGGTCATCCTTGGAGGCCCTGCTTTGGTTGCCCCCACCATCTGTCCCGACCATCTAATGAATGGCAACCCAAGAAAAGGCCTTCTCTGTTGTGGCACCAAAACTTTGGAACTTCCTCCCCAGCGAGATTTATCTGTCTCCCTCTATCAGTGTTTTCTGCCAGCAGGTGAAGACTTTTGTTTTGTCTGGCATACCTCCAGTAATGGTTTTTGGCCCTCCTTTTGGTGTTATGTATTTTTAGTCAAATTTTATATTTTAACTATATTTTAACTGTTTTGATGTTTTTATGTTACCTGCCTTGTGGACCCTGATTGAGTAGACCCTGAGTCTTGGGGAACCTCCATCGCCTGGAAGTTCCAGGCCCCCGAGCTGTGAGATTGGCCCACACCAGATCCAGGGCGTTTTCGGTGGCGGCTCCTTCCTGGTGGAATGAGCTCCCGGAGGAGATCCGGGCCCTGTGGGATCTTGTGCAGTTCCGCAGGGCCTGTAAGATGGAGCTCTTCCACCAGGCCTTTGGGTAGGAGCCGCCGCCATCGCTATACCACCACCGCGATGTACCATCTATCTACCGTATCCCGGGGGGGGGGGAGATGTCGCCCGACTGTGTTGGGGAATTACTGTTCCTGGCGCTCACGCTATCAAGAACATTGGCTGCAAATGTGAGCTGCTGTGCATTTTGTATAATATGTGTAGCTTTGAAGCACCAGTTTTTATTATATATGTACTATTGTTTTTATTGTCCAATAATTTTTAAACTTGTTGTTAGCCGCCCTGAGCCATTGGGTAGGGCGAGATAGAAATCGCAAAAATAAATAATAAATAATAAATAGAAAGGCGGCATAAGTAGTTTTAAATAAATAATAATGAAAAAAC
>NW_015176470.1:349127-368590 GCF_001447785.1 Gekko japonicus | reverse complement strand
GATAATTTTTGCAGCTCCTGTCCACATCAGTGCCCTTGTCATTGCTTCAGTCCCCTATGGCTGCCAAACATCCCTCCTTCTTGACAGCTTTCTCAGGCTTAAAAAAAAATCTGTAATTTTGACATTTCTATAGCATTACACTACTGAAATATGTCAATTACCAATTTTTAATAGCCTGAAAGGGGGAGGATGGTGACCTCAGTGCACTGAGTCAAAGGAAGTGCAGGTAAAAACATTGTGTGGATGTTCCATTACCGTTTGCAGTGGAAGGATCATGGAAAAGTGTTGCTGTGTGGAAACAGACTCAGTGAGATAAGAGGGTTCACAAATAGTGGAAGCTTTTCTTCCTGCCTTGCATCCAATCACTTCTTTGTTTACTGATGAGATCACATCATGGCGTAGTTAGGGTTTACATGATATCCTGGAGCAGGACTGCTCTCTTACAGATCAAGCCCAAACATACGAAATCACTATGAATTGGCACTGGAAACTGCCACATTTAAGCAATTCAGCATCCCATTTTTCTTGGTTTAAATCTATTCTTTTGTATCCTTAACAAGTCTTGCTGCTTGATGTAAGATCATGCCAAGTTACCAACTGCTTCTTGCATTGTGATCACTGCTACAATTGTAACACATTTGGTAAGTTAATGCAGCCAGGCTGAAGATTCAGACCTGTGCCTTAAAGAAGAAAAATGTAGTGAATGTGAAATGTCACCCTATATGTATATGTTTAATTTCTCTTTTATTCCAACTTTTGGTGTATGGATAGGAAAAGTACTAACTTTGTCTAAGCTCGGCTCATCCAGTGGAATCAAATATGTTAAAAATGAAAGGGAAGATTTGTTTACAGTCAGCTCATGAGAAAGTTTAAAAAATAATCAAATGGAGTTTCTTTTAAAAGAAATGTGGATCCCTTGAGGGTCCTGCTAAATATTCAACTCAGAACGAGAAGCTGGGTTACATCTTCTTCCCTAGGATTATTTACATAAGCATAATTGCAGTGATAAATCCGCTTTGTGCGCTGGAGGAGTGTGAGATCGGCAACCTGAACTTTCTCAGACAGTCCTGAAGTCTCTAACACCCCTGGCCCCTCTCTTGTTCGTCTCATCCATCAAAGGACCTGTGATCTCAGCCTCAGCATTTGGGTGACAAACCAGGAGATTGCCAATTGTCTTGGAAATGTAAAATAAACACTTTTTCTACATATGTTAATGCCATTGTTTATTGACTACTTACTCAGCTTGGATGTAATTGGGGTCATTAGGGAAACGTAAGCAGCTCAAAGCCTGTCAATACCTGACCTTTAAAATATTCAGCACATTCAGTGTTACATGATGTTTAACAAGCTGGCTTTCTCATGTGAATGCCGCTGCTGTTGCCATGCAAAGGGATGCAGGCATACTAATTCTGAGAAGGAGAAGGAGAAGGAGAGAGAAATCCCCAACACTTCAGTGTTGAAATGATGTGAAAAATGAGTGTGTGTGTGTTCACTACAAAGCTTTATTGATTGAAAAGTTAAGACTGGCAATGCAATCCTAAGCAGAGTTATACCCCTCTAAGTCCATTCTAGTCAATGGACAACTCTGCTTAGGATGGCACTACTCATATTGTTTTATAAAGATGGTAACACTAAAGCCAAGAAGAATTGTTTAATTTATGTTTACTTGTGTATTGTGTTCAGTTCAGTTTGATTTATTGCATATGGCCAATGGCCGTTACAAATACAATACAAATAGGATCAGCATTAAATATATGTCTGGCATAAAACTGCTTAAAATAATATAAGATAAAAATCAGAACATACAAAATAAGGTTTGGGGTAAGATTACTAAAAAGGACCTTAAATACTTTGACGTAGCCCTGGCTATTTAACTGGAGAGGATTTAGTCAACTTGATATGGATTTTCTTTGCCGCTAGGGCAAAGAGTGCAACCTTGTACAAATACTCTGGCTCCACTTCTGCAAGTAAAGTTAAAACTTTTCCAGATATGGAGCAAGGGCCCAATTTACCTAAGATTGTGCCAAGAAACTTCTTTCTTGGGAGTGAATAAAGTGGACAATCCAGGAGGTAATGACACAGAACTTCAGGGACTGAGCCACCACATATACAAAGGCTCTCAGTTGCTGGTGGTTTGGTATATCGGCCTTCAAGCACTGCTGTTTGCAGAGTTTGGAAGCGAAGGGATGTAAAGGCTGAACGTAAGTTAATGAAAGAGATTTCAGTCAGATAATGTGCCCTGCGATGATCTGCTTTAATCAGTTTATACCAAGGAGATGTTTTATTTCTTAGTATAACTTCTCTATCACACACATCATATACATGTGTGCCTTGCCATCAAAATCGGCCTGAAAGGACTTATGTATTGTGACAAATGGCTGTAGCAGCCAGAAATAGGGCCCCCACAATTATGTGTGTGTGTGTGGGGGGGAAAGAGTAATTTATAAAGCTATCACAAATTTGCAGAAGTTGTCAGGATGTATCATCTGTAAAAGTATGTACATCCCAATAGGGAGACAAAATTGCAGATGTTTAACACATTATTGTGGTGACTAACCACAAAGACAGACTCAAGACCCATCTGTGTTACATTCCTTTTGAGGCTCAGCTGTATTCATTTGCACTGATCCTGACATCTATCTGCACTCAGATGGGAGGGCAACTGCTGGAGTCCATGTAAATTGTATGCACAGATCACCTCTGTCCTCCGAAATGAAAAAGAAAATTATTTCTCTTACCTAGAACAGAACAGTGGCTTGGGGCAATGCAACATATCTGATTCCTGGAGCCATATATCCAGGAGTTTTTAGGTAAAGGTAAAGGTTTCCCTTGCTCAAAAGCCAGTCGAATCTGACTCTAGGGTTGCGGTGCTCATCTCCGTTTCCAAGCCGAAGAGCCAGCGCTGTCCGAAGACATTTCCGTGTTCATGTGGCTGGCATGACTAAACGCCGAGGCATACCGAACGCTGTCAGGTGTTTTTAGCTTGCACCAACTCCCCATTCATCCATAGAGGTGACAGAGAAAACAGTTATGCGTAGTTATGTGAACAGTTATGTTGACCAGTATGGTATCATGGCTAGAGCACTGGACTGATTATGAACATCAGGTTATATAATTCACACGGGGCCATATATGCCAGAATAAACTGCTAGTCTTTGGGGTGCCACAAGATTCCTGTTTGGTTTTGCTGCAAGAGACTAACATGTCTAGCCCACTGGAATTTGCTGCAGGATGAAGTGAAATTTCCCAGTCCCCTGGGCAACTCCTTTTGCAAGAGAGATACTTCCTGTGGTGATGTTGTCTGGGTGGTGTACCAATGGCTGTGCAGCTCCACTGCCTCCGGGAAATCATACTGTCAGAGGGAAACCACCACCACCACCTCTGATTCGTCCGGATTTTACTTCTTCACTCAAGTTTGTACTATTGGGATTTGCTTCATGGATCATCGAAAAAAAGGGGGGGAAACCCCTTGCTTCCTTCAAGTCAAAGCAAAATGCTCTTCCAGAAACTTCAAACGGTCTCCTAGAAACGACGAAGAGATGCTTAAACTGTAAAATGTTTGTTGCCGTTATTTGCATTCTAAATTAGAAAAAAAAACCCACGGGAATTACCGCGGCCCGGGGGAGGGGGGGGGGACTAACCTCTGCCTTCCCTCTAGCAGTTTCTTGTTCTTTCTCTCACTGATCCAGCAGGCCCTCGGCCCCCTCAGGTCCCTTTTGTCAAACAAGCAGCCATCTACTGCATTACACGGCCTGAAGGCGAATGCATGGGGAGAGAGAGGCAAAGGAAGAGAAAGGAAAGGCTGGGAGAGGCAGTCCTTGAGAAAGGAGGACGAGCAAAAACGACGTCAGTCACGCCGGCCCGGCTATCTCAATTAACCCTTCCTTGAGCCGAGACTTCTTGGAGGAACTTAAAACAAAACACAAACCAGAGTTCGGAGGAATACGAGATGCTATCTGCCACAAGGATTACCAGTCTACATGTGGATCAAAGACAATTCCACATTTTACCCAAGTGATTAGCCGTAATTAAATAAAGTAAGTCTGTTTAAACTTCATTAGCAGCAAGGCGTTTGCTACAGCAGAGTGGGCACAAATCATCCATTCTTAATTAAATGATAATCCGCAGGATGACCATAATCTTCTTCTAAAAATATACCGGTTCCCCCCAGAAAGATTTCATCAAATAAGGATAAATAACAGTTTCTGCGCGCTCAAGCTGGGGAAAGGAAAGGGGGACGCTTCCTCGTTTGCCTGAGTGAGTGGTGAATGTGCCTGATAACATCACTTTGGCACGCTATTATCTCAAATGGTAGAATACCTCACTCCAGCAAAGTCTGACATAAATCTCTGAAAACAAAGGCATTGCATATGTATGAGCTGAAACAGATATGTCAGGGTTGGTGCATTAATATTCCTGTCACTGGGGGGGGTTCTGAACTTTTAAGGAGACAATATCAATGCATTCAGGCTGTGGCTGGTGACGGAGGGCAGCCTTCAGGAGGACAGATACTAATTAGGCACATCCAAACAGGATAATAATCCTGGAAAAGTTTTGTTGCCAGCTTGCCTCGGATTTCCAGATGAGCTCTGCCTCTCGGAGAATGCTCCAACTGGGAAATGAGTCATTCATGTGGTTTTGGTGGTGCCTTTCCTGCATTTGGAGGGCCACAAATGGCTGGGCGAGCATACCCAGAAGCCCTGGCTGGAGAGGCTCTCACACATACCAGTCCTCTGTGGATTTCTTCAGGCTCTCTGAGGCTAAAGATAACAGCCTTTTTAAAAATTGAAAGTAATTATACCGGTGTACATATAGGATGTAAGAATTGCCAAGATAATCTATGCAAAATGCTCATTCTATAGCAATATAAAATGCTTTTTTATTGTTGTCTTAAACCGAGGGTCCATGCAGAACTACAGGAAGGGGGATCAATTTGGAGAACCCTCCATACCCCAAAATCTCCCCTCAAGCCTTTTATGAGTTCTGAAGTGCTTTAGCCCCTATTTTTCTCTTTCAATTAACATGAATATTCTGTGCACCTAAGAAGATATTCAGTCCTTATCTTTTTTAATTTTTATTTTGGGTAATTTAAAATTTATCTTTTTCTGTATACCTGGGGAGTCTCCTGGATATATAGAACCTGCCCCCCCTGCTCTTTCCATGATTAATATTGGGCCCAGCCACTCTGCTGTTAGATATAGTGATTATTATTACTATATACTACTTATATGTAACTGGATTTACTAATACAAGGCTGCTGAGAGTTACCATGGCCCCCATATGACCCTGATCCAAACCAAATATCATAATAAAACAAATAAATCACTTGTTACCATGAATCTATAGTAATAAATGCATTGGCCTGTTTGTCCATGTTGGTACTTATATGCCACCTTTGTCCCCAATGGGGACCCAAAACAGCTTACATCATTCTTCTCTCCTCCATTTTATCCTTACAACAACCCTGTGAGGTAGGTTAGGCTGAGGCTGCAGTCACACACACTAAATGAGGGGTGTCAATCATGCGGCCTGTGGGCCGCATACGGCCCCTGCAGGGCTAGAATCTAGGGAGGAAGTGAGGAAGAAGGAAAAAGAAAACACACAATTGTCACCAGAGAAAAGCTCCTTCCACTCTCACCTGCTTCCTCTTCTGGGGCAGCTACTGTGTTGCTAAGCCTCTCTTCCCTTCTGGGGAGGAAGTGAGGGGGAGGAAAAAGAGCGCGCACACCAGAGAAAAGCTCCCTCAATGCTCTCTCCTGCTTCATCTTCCGGGGCTGCTGCTGTGTTGCTAAGCCTCTCTTCCCTCATTTGGAGAGAGAGAGGGAAGGAGGGGGGGAGGAAAGAGAGAGAGCACACAAGAAAGAGAGAGAGTCCTTTAAGACCACCTTTAAGACCAACTAAGTTTTATTCCAGGTATAAGCTTTCCTGTGCATGTATACTTCGGGGGGGGGGGGGATTCTTCTTACAAGCTTTGCTCTGGTGTTTACTTTGAGACCTGATCACACACACACACATGGTTAAAAAAGGAAGGGGGACAGGAAAGAGATGCATCTAGGATAAGGGGAATTAGTGGTAAATTATTTTGGCTTATTCTGAAAAGGTTTTTTTGAAGAACCATATCCCCCCAACTATCCTAGAGTCCAGTCCACAGTCCTCCAGTTTACCTTCCTTCAATCAGACAAAATGCCATTGACAACTACTGTTTTGGTATGGTTTTCCAGCCTGTTCCATATCCACCCAACTATCCCAGAGTCCAGACAGTCCTCCAGTTTACCTATCAGAACATCATGGAAAACCTGTCAAGTGTTTTACTCAAATCCAAGTAAACCATGCCAACATCCCTGTCAAGTCCCCTCTTTCTACAAATTCCACCTTCCTCAGATCCCCAGGAATTTCCCAATCCAGAACTGGCAACCCTAGCAAATTGTCAAAAGTAACAGAAGATGTGGAAGTATCTACAGTTACATTGTTTTGTAGAAATTACAGCCCTAGACTGCGTCAGCCATACTTACTTTATTCTTTTCTGTCACAGTTCCTTTACATTTTATTTACTCCCTGACATAATTGCTCCTAGTTTTGTTCAAAAACCAACAGTCTAATCCTTCTCTTGTATTAATTTGATCATATGATGGCATGGAGAGAAGGAAAAGGATATACTAGCCTCCATTTATAGCAAGAGAAGAAATGTCTTTTCCAATACTTCTCTTCCCAGGCTAGCCTGATCTCATCAGATCTCAGAAGCTAAACAGGGCCCCCAGTCACATGGGAGGTTTTGCCCCACAAGAGGGATGGATTGGGGGCACAGCAAACGGGTGCAATCACACCACAACATCTGGGAAGCGGTGTGTACCCGTCCCCGATCCGTCTCTTCAGCCCGAAAACGTGCATTAAAAAAACCTAGGAAAGAGTACTACCAACCTGAAACGCCGCAGCAAGTGTGGTCATGGATTTAAACTTTATATTATCATCACTAGCAGTGAGTGGATTTTGTCCAGTCTGAAGGCAGCACATTATTTCACTTGGAGAGCTCTCCCTTTCCAGTTCTAATAGATGAAAATAAATAAATAAAAGAAACCCAGCAGTGCAGTTTGCAGTCTTTATTAGTGGAAGGGAGCAAGAATCCAGTAGCACCTTAATGACTAACAAAATTTGTTCAGGGCATGAGCTTTCATGAGTCACTGCTCACTTCTTCAGATCCCAAATGACAATAGCAGCCATTAGTACTGAGAAAAGAAACCTAGGTCTCAATTCAGCTCAGGAGGATGCATTGAGCTTCATTATCAGTTGCAATTCGGCAGTTCTTCTCTCTAATCTCCCTTTGAAATTCTTTTGTAAGAAAACTGCTACTCTTAGGTCAGCAACTGAATGTACTGGAAGATTAAAATGTCCCCCCACTGGGTTTTGAATGTGGTTTCTTATAGCTATAGAAAGAGTAAGTGTAGCACCTTGAAGACTAACAAAATTTGTGTCAGGGTATGAGCTTTCGTTAGTCACTGCTCACTTATGTCCATTTATTCTTTGCATCCTCCTGGACTGAATCCTCCTGGACCAAACAGAGACCTAAGTTTCCTGTCTCATTACCAATGATGATATGTCCACCCATACTACCCTTCTGCAACCTAATCCAATCAAGCCTATTGCGATTTGGCATCTGAAATAATTAGAAAAAGTTTATATCTCTGGTACCTTGTGTTACATTTTATGGCACACATGGTCTGGCCTGACAAAGTGACTATGTCAGATCTGGCCCTCGTAACAAATGAGTTCAACACCTATGCACTAAATAATCCATTTTCAATCCACTTTCAGTGCACTTTCCAACTGGATTTTACTGTGTGAACTGGCAAAATACAGTTGGAAAGTTCATTGAAAATAGATTGAAAATATTTAATATGTGTGACCTCAGCTTGAGAGCATGTGACTGACCCAAGGTCACCCAGCAAGCTTCCATGGCAGAGTGGGGATTTGAACCTGGTTTCCTAGATCCTAGTCCAACACCACACTAGGAGGAGGAGGAGGAGACTGGATTTATACCCTACCCTTCACTCGGAGTCTCAGAGCAGCTTACAAACTCCTTTCCCTTCCCCGCCCCACAACAGACACCTTTTGAAGTAGCTGGGGTTGAGAGAGCTCTTTTGAGAACTGGTCTTTCAAAAACAGCTCTGACAGAACTATGGCTTGCTCAAGGTCATCCAGCAGCTGCAAATGGAGGAGTGGGGAATCAAACCCAGTTCTCCCAGATTAGAGGTTTCACACTTAACCACTACACCAAACTGGATCTCATAAATCAAACTAGCAAGCATAAATCATCAGAAAATACAGCTAGGAAACTCAAAATTGGCCACCAGCTTCAGGATGATTGTGGGAGTTCCATGGCAAAATTGAAAGGCATGAGAAAATCATAGGCCAGGTGAGACAAACTACCACCACACCATGGTATTTGCAACTGAAGCTAAGGGTCTCTGTGGCAGGCATAACTCAGAAAATAATGCTCCATGTTTGAAAACTGCCCATTAACCCCAGAATGTTGATGGAAGTTACAGTGCTAAAAATGAAGGGAACTGGAACACCCTGAACCAGGTTATCTTCATGGCAAACAACAGGTAATACAGCTTTTATGCAACCTGTCATGTGTCTCTAATACTCAGATCCCCAACCCGCCATAGAAGGTTGTTGGGTGATACCACACAAGACCAATGGGGACAGGAGGACAATGGAACTTTGGGGAGAAAGACTGCTCTGGTTATAAATCTAATTTTAATGATACTTAAAAAGATTACATCATTTGACATATAGCAAAGTAGGCTTTACAAAGGGCCATTAGATCTTCCACCAGCACAATAATGATTAACAACCCAGTGCCTGAACTTGGAGTTGTAACTTCTGTTCCACACGTATAACCACTAAAACAAATTAATGTTTCATTACCACGCATGTAAAGAGTGGAGGAGGGGGGAAACATCCTTTTACTACTTTTTTTAGATCATGGGGAAGTTAACTCTCCCCACCCCTTCTGTTAATAATATTAACAAAAGTTTGCTACTATACTAATTCTAAGTACATTCTGTTGCCAAGCAGGATAGGGATGAGAAGGTCATAAGACCAAGAAGTAAAAATAAAGGGGGGGGGGTCACAGAAAAATTAGATGGAAAGATATAGAAATGAATGAGAAAAGTGTGGAAAAGAAGGAGCGAAACTAAGGAAAAGAAAGGGAAATGTTGTTTAATCTTTCTGCAGCACTCTAACTACTGCTTTGCAAGAACTGGCTGAGCTGAGTGCAAGGAAGGGAAGAGAGAAAAGCTAGACTATTACAGAAAACTAGGAATAAGGCCCATTGTGGAAATAAATACAACAAGATCTAGAAAGAGGCTCTGGGTGGGTGCCCTGGCCATTCAGCATCAATTTGCTGTGGCGACCTCAGCAGGGTACAATGACACAGAGTCCACCATTTTCTCCAGGGGAACTGATCTCTGCCATCTGAAGAGCAGTTGTAATTCTGAGTGATCTCCAGCCCTCACCTGAAGGTTGACAACAGTGGTTCCCCAGGAGGAAATGGCTGGTTTGGAGGGTGGAGTCTATGGCTTTGTACCTGTCTGAGGTCTCACCCCTCCTCAAACCCCACCCTCTCCAGACTCCACCCCTCAAATCTCCAGGAATTTCCCACCTGGAGGTGGCAACCCTATCTCCTTCCCAGCCAACCATCAACCTACCTTTATCTGCCCCTCTGACTTCAGCTTTCCATCTTCCCACCCCACCTGCAGCCTCTACCTAGGAAAAGTACAAGTCTTTCTCCAGAGTGAGTGGTGGTTGATGGGCCAATGGAGCGCACAGCACAGCCAATTGGAGAGCTGGAAAGTGCCAACAGATTAGGGCTTTTATGTATATCAGATGACCTTGTTTAGCAGGCTGACAGTGTAGCAGCCATCAGCCGGGGTTTCTTGTCTTGCTTCATTGCTGGATCAGTTGATGGGTTTAGCATGATCTGTTAGGCAAGTTTGTTTCAGTCTTGGAGAAAGGGAAGTCTAGCCCAGGGATGTCAAACATAAGGCCCAGGGGCTGGAACAGGCCCATCCAGTGCTCTTATCTGGCTCATGAGCAACTGGTGCAAGGAAGGAAAAAGGAGGCTGCTTGTGGGGGGGGGGCATGTGAAATGGGCAGAGCCTTGTGATTGTGGCTCTGTGAAACAATTGTCCGCAGCAGTCAAGCAGAACCCCTCCAGGGGCAGCCTCACTGGTAAATTGGGAGCCACCACAGCTGATTTCGTGCTAGGTCATGGTTCCAAGGCAAGGTCACACATCTCACCACTTGGCCTGCAGCTCTGGAGATGCTATTCTGGATGGCCATGGGGATTGGCATTTGCATGTGGGGGAGAGCAGATGATCCTCTACTGAGGCCTGCTGGCGGCCATCACTGCTGCTAAATTTGTGCACCTCCATGTGGTGGCTGTCCTTTGGCCTATGGGGGGAATTCTTCAGCAGTTTCTTCCACACATCAGGGGCCTAGTCCTGGAACCAAGCTCATGCAACTGGGCCTCCCCCTTGGACCACCCGGCAGCTTCAACCATAGGCAGCTGCTGCCTCATGGGGGGACAGTGCTGGCAATCTCTGGTTATACTGGTTGCTAGATAGCCTGGGGTCTCTGCCACATGCACGGCCTTGTGCATGCAGTGGCTGCTCCCCCTCAGATGATCCAGCAGCCTTGGGCCTGGGCAGCTGCTGCTGCATGGGAATGGCAATCTCTGGCTTGAACTCCCAGCATTGCCCCACCATGGATCACATGGCAGCCATGGCTGGAGGAGGCCACTGCCACACAGGTATCTCTGGCTTATCAGGCTTTGCTTGGCCTGAATCCCGCTGTGCATGTGGCTTTGGATCTGGGCCACCATCCCCCTGCTTCCACAGGTGGGGGAAGGGTTAATTTAACTTGTCTTCCCAGTACTATTCCATGGTGGCTTGGGACCATGGGGGAGCTTGCAACACCCAACCACTTAGTGTTTTTACCCTGGGGCCTGGGCTCAAAGCATTGGCAGCAGGAGTGTGATGAGGAAGGGGTTTATTTCCTCCCTTGAGGCAGTGCAGGAGCATCTGCCCAGTTGTGCACTAGTGGCTTTCCAGTCCACCCATGTGGGTTTTCCTCTGCACCCCCCAGCCCATGGGGCATTGCAGTGAGGACACACGAACTCATAGCTTACCAGCTGCTGTCTCCAGCAGTGTTCCAAGCGGCCAAATCGCTCGCTCACAACTTGAATGCCGGTAGCTCACAAAGTAGAATTTTTGCTCACAAGATTCCACAGCTTAGAGGGAGCGTTGGTCTCCAGTACTTGGCATTATGTTTTATGGCACACGTGGCCTGGCCCAACAAAGTTACATTTATGTCAGATCCAGCCCTCGTTACAAATGAGTTCGACACATGTAGTCTAGCAGATAGTAGAGAGCCTTTTACTGTGCTCAGACTTCCCTGCTCCCCTATTGGCTGCATTAAAATAAATGCCTCATGAAGCTGCATTCAAGGGCCCTCCAGCTAGGGCTGCCAAGTGGGGGCAGGGGGTGGGTAACCCCCTGCTTCGGAGGCCCGATTCCCGCCGTCACGGAATCGGGCCCTGGGGGGAACTCCGCCCCCCCGAAGCACAGCATGGCTGCATCACCAGAGGTGACGCAACCACGTCAGTCAAGTTGGGGGCGTGGCCCCGATCATTGGAGGGAAAACTCTATGGTTTCCCCTCTGACGATTGGGGCCACGCCTTAAACATGATCAACGTCGAGCGTCACTTCCGGTGACGTGCTGGGGGCGCGCGCACATCGGCGGACGGCTCCCAGAGCCTGGAGAGGCTCCCCCGCCGGTAAGAAAAATTGACTGGGCAACCCTACCTCCAGCTGACTTTGGCCTCCCAAATTTTGTCCCCCTTTGTTGGTGACCCTGAATTAATAAAACTACACAGAAATATAGGGGCATTTTAAACACTTAACAAAATGTATTTTGTGTGTCAGAGCTCACTTTCTCAGATGCACAGGAAGGTAAACCCACTAGGCTGAGTTAGATACCTAGCAGAAGGGGTGAGGATATTACAAAAGAGTCTGAGAGAGGTAAAACAAGGTCCAAAACAAAGAGTATGTGTTCACTCAATGTGTGTGTAAGACATCCAGATAATAAAATCTAATACTGGGTGAAATGAGAGAGTGGAACAAATTAATATCTGTAAGGGATGGGATATGTGAAAGAGTAAGAAATCCTAGATCCCTGTTAAGCTAAGGCAGGGTACATTGTCTTAAATTTATTAACACAATATGGGTTCTTGGAAAATAACCCACCCTTTTCTTGGATGCAGTTTTCTTTTAAATTTCTTTAATATTACTGTATGATAATGATTAAGTCATTGCAATCATACCTCCATGGCAGAATGGATTGTAATGGGTGCTACAGTTGCTTTCCTTTCTTATAAACAAAAAGGGTGTTGTGGCTCCAAAAATGACAAGATTTATTGCACTGTGTAAAATTGTTGAATAAAATGTTTTTACTGAATTAGGATTTAACAGTAGATTTAATTATGTTAACCAGAGCTTAAACAAACACAGTTGTGAATAATCACTGTGGAGATATTTGGGTGCTTGAGATGGGTAATCCAAATGGTAAATCTCGTATCATTTTCACACACACACACACACACACACACACAAACATGAAATGCCAGTTTGCTACTTCATAAAGATTCCCCAAATCCAGGCAGTGACTTCATAATGTCAAAGTTGGTTCTGGCGGGGCAATCAAAAGGAATGGGTAGACAAAGAAGGTAATATGACAATCCATGCAATGATATCATGAACACAACCACCACACATTTGTATCTGTGACACAACAAGCACAACCACCGATTACACAGCATCAACTCTTGGGATAATAGCAGGACAGGTCATTATTTCCCAGTAATGTCATTTACCTGTTTAAATCTGGAGAACTAGTGAAAGCATTTGATGCCAAACACCATCCAGGTCAGGTGCAAGAGCCTGGAAGATGGTTGTGCAGTCCCAGAAGAAAAGTCGTAGCCTCTGGAAAGGTCCTGGATGGGTTTACTTTCGTCATCTCAGTACTGTACTGTCCTTTCTCTTTTTGATAATTTGGCCATACATTTCTAATTCCTCTAAAAATATTTTTCTTATCTTTAAGGACTAGAATGTTGGGATTAAGAAGATGAGATAACCAGAAGTTACTGCCGTGGAGATCACTGGTCTAACTGCCCAAAGATGTTGTTGAAGAATATATGTAATGTTTAATAGTAATCCAGGCTTAACTATAATAAAAAAGCCATGAGATTCAAATCTAATGATTAAGAAAGATACTTCAGTCAGTATGAACATATGTTTCCAATTACTCTGTAACAGTCCTCATTAAAAGTAACAACAGGGTCTAATTGAGCTGAGGGGGTGCCTAGTTTTGGAATGTAAATAGTCCTATTGGTATATGCAGTACTTAATTTCTAAAATGAGAAACACTGGAGCTTAACTCTATGCTAGAAGTACCCCCTCCCCCTTGGTGGGAACCCTTCAGCCTGATTTTAGACACACGAGGAATTGATGGTTGTAGTTACTCACTGGCAAGGGAAACCCACCCATCATATACACTAAGATTCTCTGCTTTGCTATTATTTTACAAGTTCCCATACTGAGAGTGGATTCATATATTGTCCTCCTAAGAGAACACATGGATCTGAGAATTCTTCTGGCTGTTTTGAAATCTAGCAGTCCTGGAAGAAAAGTCATAGCCTCTGGAAAGACTGAATGGGTCTGCTTTCACCCCTTAAAAAGTGGCATGTTCCCTTCTACCAGTACCAGCACAAACTGAAGGAGATACAGAAGCTATAGCACTATCTTGTAGGGATGTGGATTCAGTTCAGACGAACCAAAACCCACCAAATAATGCCTATTCAGCATTATTCGGGCATGCCGAACGCCGAATCAGATTCTCTAATTTGATTCGGCTGGCCAAACACGGATTCCCCGAATGGATGCTCTATATTTGACATTCATTCAGGGAATCCCTTTGCTGGGGGGGGCGCAGCTCCCAAGCGAACGGTAGATATTTAATGTAAAATACTTTCCCTTGCTTCTGGGGCTCGTGCCGCCTCCACGGCATGACTCCCCGGCCAAGGCGGGGGGGATATAAACGTTAATACTCTCTGGAGTCGTGCCACAGAGGCTGCCTTCCCTTCAATGATAGGGACCTCCCCCCCCCTTCAAGGGGGGATTATTATACCCTATGGGGACAGTCCCCATAGGGTATAATTGAGCCAAATGAATTCAGAAAGTCCGATAATTCCTGAACCCCAGTATCATACTGATACTGGGATTCGGAAATATCAGCAAATACTGAAGTTTTTCAGGTTTGGTAGATCCGAACATGAAAAATTCGGAATTTTTTTTTTGGTGCACACCCTTACTATCTTGCCCTCCTGACCCTGTGGAACACAGTGGAGGAGCTCTTACGAAACTGTTTCTTGCCTTTAGCCCCTTTTAGTTATTCACTTGAAAGTACAGGGCTGGATGTGGTAGGATTGTTGCATGCTAGCCCTGCTCTCAGTCTCTACAGCTTTAGTGGAAGGATAGAATAGTGGTTAAGCTTTACAACTGAGTGTGCTTTCTATCTACAATCAAGAACTCTGGGTCCTCAGTGCAATTGCGATGGATTAGTGCATGGTAGCTAGGCAGGATTTTGAATTTCTCATCTGTGCTGAGAATCCTGTGCTGAGAAACCTGAAAATCCCTGTTTCTACTTTATGTCTTTTTGTGCAAATTGAACCTGTGATTGCTTATTTTCAGGCCATTTTCCATTTCTTCACACTGATTTCTTCCAAAAAAAGTACATTTCAAAATTGCATCAATAAATAAGCATCCATATATGGATTGTATATTGTACACACATATATATATTTATATATTATTATTATTTTAAATAATTATATGCTGCGTCTCCACCCAAGGCAGCAAACATTAAAATATTTCAAACATTAAAATAGTTCAAAAATGTAAAAACATTTAAATATAAATATATATATAATATTTAAAGCAAATAAAATATAACACGAACATATAAACACATAAAAATCAAAACATACAAAAGCATACAAACAGGGAGTAGGGCTAATAAGCATTAGTGAGGAAATGCCAAAAGTTTTCACCTGCTGGCAGAAAACAACAATAGAGGGAGACAGATGAACCTCTCTGTGGAGGAAGTTCCACAGTTTTGGCACCATGACTGAGAAGGCTCTTTTTTGGGTTGCCACTCCTCTAGCCTCAGATGGTGAGGATACCTGAAGCAAGGCCTCTGAAGATGACTGGGGCAGTTGGATAGGTCCATATGAAAACTGGCAGTCCTTGAGGCATCCTGGTTCCATGTCATGTAGGGCTTTAAAGATCAGTGCCAGCAAATACCATATCAACTGCATATACATGTAAGAACTTAACAGATACCCTGCTGAATCGCACCAGTGTCCCATCGAATACAACACCCTGTTTAAACACAACGCCAAACAATTGTATTGGAGGGCCAACAGCAAAGCACAAAGGCAGATACTCCCCAGTGTTGCCTTCTAAAACTGGTAATCAAAGTTTCTGGATATAAAAGCTCAGTGGCTACTAGCCATTGGTGGACCTATCCTCCATGAACCTGTCTAAGCCCCCTTTAAAGCCATCTATGCTAGAAGCCTATATCCCCTGGTAGAGAAGTTCATACTTTAATTTCTCACTGAGTGAAGAAGTACTTCCTTTAGTCCATCCTGAATCTATTTCCTGTCAATTTCATTGGGTGGCCCTGAGTTCTTGTGTTATAGGCAAGGGACAAAAAATTCACAGTTTACTTTCTCGGTGCCATACATAATTTTGTAAACCTCTCTCATGTATGCCTGTAGTTATTTTTTTGTCTGAACTGAAAAGTCGAATGCCCATTTTATTTTCAATGTGCACACACAATACAAGCCATTCTACAAAACCAACAATAATAATCAGAACAAAAATGTTCACAAAACTATAAATGAGACGTTAAATACTGGGCAGTTGCCCATCTCTGGTTGTGTAACTCCTTCTTCCTGCAGGGAAGCTTCTTCAAACTCCTGTGGCTAGTTATGGAAGGGTGACTGAAGAGGAAGGGCAATTCACACTAAGGTTGCAACCTCTGGGGGGCGGAGCTGGAGTTCTCCCAGAATGACAAGAGACCCCTAGCTACAGAGATCAGTTCCCCTGTAGGAAATGGCTTCTTTAGAGGCTGGACTCTATGACATTACATCTCACAAAGTTTTCTGCCCAGGCCCCGCCATCCCCAGGCCTCTGGGAATTTGCCAACCTGGAGTTGGCAAACCTAAGTCAAGCACACATCATTGGGAGGATAATGTCAATAATGAGTTATGGCAATGGGAAAAGAATGTGAATATGAGTTGTGAGAACCCTCAGATCAAACCATGAGGATGTGCTCTCTAGAGCTGACAAAAAGCATAAAAAACATACCATGTTCAGATGATTTTCTTGATATCAATCCCAAAGTTTTCTTATTCTGTTTCATTCATAAGATAAAATAAGAACTGTGGACAAAACTATATTATTTGAATTTATTCAGCTATTTTCAAAGATACAAATGCAAGGGTTGAAAGATTTTGTTTTGATGCAAATGGTTAACTTTTCATCAGTTTTGAGGGGTTTAATATGGAAGAAGAACATCTCTTTATTCTGCAACAAAGAAATAAACACTGGCTGAGAAAGCTGAGTTAGCCACAAAAACAATGCTACAGTTCATTTATTGCAAGATTTATCATGGTTGTAAATGAAAAAGAAAATTAATTTGTAGATGAGGAGTGATCTGCTATCTGTGATATGGACTCCCATTCTAAGGAAAGGAATAGGGTAGAGAGATTTTATGTTTTATTTCAGCAGTGTATGTATGACACTCAAGCCCTCTACATAGTCTTTAAATTCAGGATGAATTTCTATGCAGATACTGATGTCCTTTCTTCTGCACATGATTGCAAGATGGAGTCTGTAATTAGGAGGCAAGAGCCGTGGTACCTCTATGAAAGCTTCTAATCTGCTTTCAAAACCATATGAATCAAATGAATGATACCATCATTTAAGGTTAAAGAAATGCAAAACTGCCAAAAGAATTTTAGTAATGCTAACAGCTACATTTTAAAAGGCAGCCATGACATTTAGGACCCCAAGCTGAGTATTATACATAACAAAATCATAAGATAACTATTTTGTCACCTGAAAGCAGAACTGTTTGGGAGTAATTTGATGATACCTGAAAGTGCTTGCTCTACTCCTAGATAAACACACCACAGCTGTGTGACTGACCCTGGGGACTATCTCCACATTTTTCAATAGTGACTGCTCCAGACCTGTAGAGTAATTGCTCTATGTTCCTTATCAAGGGGCAAACATTTTATAATATCAAAAAATGGTCAAGAGCTATTAAATATTAAGCATAGATTATATTTGTTTTTATTTTGGATATGTATGAAAATGCCACAAGATAAAAATATCAAAAGCGTAGGAGGCTGTAGACTTTTCTGCTGTGACATTGTATGAAGATAAAATAATTTTATATGTGAGCTAATTTGTAGAATAAAGGAATATGATGAGTTTAGTTAGAGTTCACAGATTGACACTCTAGTTCTAGCTATGTGCTCCCGGTTGTAGGCCTAGAACACTATTAAGATGGTTGGGCATGACATAATATTTTATGGCACTGGACTCATGTAGCGGTTGGTGAACCCTTTGCTAAGCACGTGAGTGGTAGCACAACACATTTGATGATGTACCTTTGCTGATGCAAAAGCATATGCTGCTTTAATGTTGGCAATATATGACTGTGCAACTGATCCATGGTACACATCAAGGATGTATCAACATGAAACAGAGCCACAGGTTTGATGCAACAGCCTGGCCTGATCATTGGTATAATGACTATGAGTAATAGACCACTTCGAGACCGGTATTGGTTCTTTTTTTGTGTCTATAACAGTGCCCATGTTACCTGTGTCACTCATGTCCTTTGGTTTGATTGGTTCATACCAACACACACCCAAGAGTCAAAACAGATGAGACACTGGAAATCCATGAACACATCTTTCCAGCAATTTTTAAACGTAATTTTCAGGCATGTTCAGCTCTAATTCAGGCTGGACCCATGCAGGAGTGGAAGAGGAGACTTTTTTCTTTCTACACTTGCATGGTTTGACCTATCAGAAGGCTGTGCACTTTCCCCCCTCCCTTCTAGAATAATAGCACAGGGAGAGTCGTTTTGATGCAGGTGAAAAGGTCAACCTCCCTGTCCTCTCCCTATGTGGCACTAAGTCAAATATGCACTACAGTCAACTGAAGTTGACCTTTGAAAATACTGGGAGATCCGGACTTCCGGTTTAAGTGTTTTGCCGCTCAGACGCGTCTTGTCTCATTTAGATGGAGACGCGCCAAGACCCGGCTGACGGGAGGGGTTCAAGTTCGTCCTGGACCCCCCCGGGTCTCTGTAGGAGACCCCCAGCCTGGGGAGCTGAGGAGAGCCTCTTCCAAGGGGACACCCAAGGAATTGGGGCTCACCTTCTTCCCCGATAGGTACTGTCGCCGCAGAGCCAGCATGGCACCCAGAGGCGACTGCCGGAGCAAGCGAGCACGATCAAACTTCTAAAAAGACTTCCAAAAGACCTCCAAGGTTACAAACTGTGAGTTAAGCAAAGCTCAGGTAAAAAATAAGTGAATGGAGCCTTGATAGTAATTGGAAGCACCTAAGTTTGAAGCGCGGGGGGGGGGAGATTTCAAGCCTCCCCTATATGAGTAAACTGTAAAAACGGTTGTAAATCAAAAATAAAAAGACTTTGAGCCAAATCAAGCGTATAAGAAGTTAAGCGAACGCAAAAGCTGCTAAAATATACGAAGCAGAAT
Source organism: Gekko japonicus (assembly GCF_001447785.1). Lineage (NCBI taxonomy): Eukaryota > Metazoa > Chordata > Lepidosauria > Squamata > Gekkonidae > Gekko > Gekko japonicus. The sequence goes on along the minus strand of NW_015176470.1, from coordinate 349,670 downwards.
TAAAACACATAACTTTTGCTTTGTTTTGGAAAACTTACTTCTTGTTGAAGAAGAGGACGGGAGAGTGCCGGAGAAAAAACTGGTGACCGGAAATAACATACCCACGACTCCCTCCCAGAACCAGGAAGCATCTACAGACTTCTCTTCGTTGTTAGCAAATGCACTGCACCCTCTAATGGATCAGATGACTACTCTCAACACCAAGCTAGATAATGTGCAAAAACAACTAAAGCAGATGGACAAGAGAATCACAGCAACCGAGAAAATGTTGAAAAAGATAGAAAAACAGACTGAGAGTATTAATAAAAGAGTGGACGAAGCAGAGAAGGAGAGATCCTCGGATAAAACGCAACTAATACAGCTACAGCTGGAAAGATCCATGTATGTTCTACATTTCCATGGGATACCTGAAGATAAGAATGAGGACTTAAAGGAACTCTTGGCGGTTGCCTTGGCCCCACTAATGGATTATAAACAAGAAGACTTAGTTAAGGAAATGGATGTGGCGTACAGGACTTATCCGGATTTTATATATATATAAAA
>NW_015176470.1:338205-348476 GCF_001447785.1 Gekko japonicus | reverse complement strand
ATTGGTAGACATGGGAGGGGGAGAGAAGATGCAGATTCTCTCTCACAGAGGAGGGACAGCTTGCACCTGAATAAAAACCTGGTCTTAAATATGCCACTGAACTGCTTTGGATTGGTAGACATGGGGGGGGGAATGCAGATTCTCCCTTACAGAGGAGGGACAGCTTGCACCTGAATAAAAACCTGGTCTTAAATATGCCACTGGACTGCTTTGGATTGGTAGAAATGGTGGGTAGACACTTCTGTCAAAATCCCTGGTTGTGCTTGCAGGGAGCAGCCTCTTAACTGGGGAGATGTGGATAGGTGGCTGCAGCCCTGCAGAAAGAGGGTTGGGGAGGGCTGGGGAGGGGTTCATACGGCCCTGCGCAGGCCTGCAGAGAGGGGGTGGGAAAGGCTGGGGAGGGTTCTGCAGGGTCCCACTCAGCAGCACGAGCCTGCAGAGAGGGGGTTGGGGAGGGCCAGGGAGGGGTTTAAAAGGCCCCGCGTGGCAGCGCAGGCCTGCAGAGAGGGGGTGGGGAAGGCTAGGGATGGTTTTGTAGGGCCCTGCGCAGCAGCACGGGCCTGCAGAGAGGGAGTTGGGGAGGGCTGGGGAGGGGTTCATACGGCCCTGCGTGGCAGCGCAGGCATGCAGAGAGGGGGTTGGGAAGGCTAGGAGGGGTCTGCAGGGTCCCGCGCAGCAGCACGAGCCTGCAGAGAGGGGGTTGGGGATAATACTGGGAGATCCATGAAAATACTGGGAGATCCACGATCTCTGCCTTGTCTAGTTGGTCCTGAGCTACATATAGATAACCTAGGAACATCACTGGAACATTTGTATCCCATGCTTTGGGATCAGTGTTGGCAGTACACACTCCCACATTATATCTAATTTGTGTCCCCAGTGGGTTGATTTAACATTGCACCATGGTTTGGGTTGCAAACCACAGGGTCTTGCCTATAGCCTGCTGTTATTGCTAGACCAAGCATTCTTTTGAGAACTAGAGATTTTTGAGAGTTGTAAAAGTATTTGGTTGTACTGCATTATCCCATCCCTGATTTGTGGGCACAGATGTAACATAACCCTTTCATCCCATCATTTCTGACCAGCAGTGGTGGAAGCTGTGGACATAACCTGTAATGTTAATAACTCCTATTAACATCCAATGAAAAGTGAGTAATGCCTGAGCACTGTTATCCACCCAGGAACTTTTAGGCACATAAATCTTAGTGGATGGCAGAAGATGAAGACTTTGCTGTTAGAATATCTTTCTCCCAACAGCTTTCCTTAATTTTCCACTTTATAATTTTCCAGTTCATATATAGAATAACCATTTTCCATAAAAAGTACAGCCAGTCTACACCATGCTGACCTTGAAGAGTGCTGCTTAAAGGATTGCTTATTACAGAAGCTTTGGTTTTGCGTTTTTTCCTCTGAAGCCATTTATCATTTTTTTGCACATTCTGCATCCCCTGTTGACCTAGTCTGAGACTTGACACCTGACACCCAATAACCTTTGGGCACATTCAGATGGAAGCAGAGAAAAGTCTTATTTCCCCCCTCAAAGAGGCAAGAAGCTAACCAGATAAAGACATTTCAACCATACATGATAACGCGTCAGCTCTTTTCGGGTATTACAAGAGCAAAGAGCTCACCTCCCGATGTTTTTAAACTTGACTAATAAAAAATTCCCATAGACATGCTTAGGTCAGTGCTTTCGAAACATCTCGAAAATGACACAGACTTTTAAAAAACTCTTTGATTACATTTTTTCCAACTGTAATTTGTCATGTGCATCAGCATTTATTCCAAAAGGCAAAAACTCCAGAAAAAATGTAGCACACAAATATCTGTGTACCCCACTATGACAAAGAAGAGAACAAGGGAAAAGTTGCATATATTGTCTGACATGAATGTGGTAATTGCAGTAATATTAAACTAAGACACCTGTTGATCACAGTTTTATCCCATTCTTCTTCCAAACTCCAGAAAAAATGTAGCACACAAATATTTGTGTACCCCACTATGACAAAGAAGAGGAATTGAGCATGGTATACACCAGGGGAGAACAGACTGTGTTTTGAGGAGCTTCTTAATTTTTTTCCCAAGAGCCTTAGGGCCTACCAGTGAGACAATGTAGCTTGGTGGGTGGAGCCAGTCACAAAATGGTGGCTTATACAAAATTTACATTATTTTAGACCAGGTGTGCAATACTTGAGGTGGGAAGCCTTTCACCTGAAGTCGTCCCAGAGCAACCACTGTTACCATCCCAAATTGGCATTTGCTCTGAGGACAAAAAATACACAGTTACCCCTAGTTTTCCCTAGAAGAGTCAAATAGCAGCTTTTGTGCAGGGATAAAGTCAATAGCTTTAAAGTCAAGACCACGGCCACACATCCCGGAAAGTCTACAGCAACTAATGAACTCCGGCTGTGAAAGCCTTCAACAACATATTCCATAGCTATTCCTTTCCCATCCACAGTGAGGGCCAGTGTTCCTTCTAAGCTGAGTTAGTGTGAGCCAGCTCACCGTTTTTTAGCCTCTGGCTCACACATTTTTGTCTCAGCTCAGGAAGGGAGGGCTCCAGAGCAAGCTAACTGATGCAGCAGCCAAATTGCTCGCTCACAACTTTAATGCCAGTAGCTCACAAAGTAGAATTTTTGCTCACAAGACTCCACAGCTTAGAGGGAGCATTGGTGAGGGCACACATGTGAGGAAGTGGCAGATGGGAAAGGGTGCTGGTGCTGTCTTTTTCCCATCCAAAGAAAAGGTGCATGCATGTATATGCCTGTGCTTCCTTCCTCTTTGCATAAAACAGAAACAGTGAGAGAAGCTGCAGCAGCAGCTGTAAAGGGAATGATAAAAAAGTGATTGCCACAGCACAGAGGGCGGGGCATAGAGGTACGTTTAATTACCTGGAGAATGACTAGTTGTTCCAAGTGACCTTGCACACACCCTGGGTGTACACAGTTCTCCATTCCTCAGTTTCCTTCTCACAGGAACACCATGAAGTAGGTTAGGTTGGGGGGGGGGAGAAAAGAAATGGGCCCAGCTTAGTGAGTTTTTGGGGGTGGATTGGGAAGGAAAACAACAGCCAGGGAAAAGGGCCACTCCCCCAGTGGCTTGAACTTGCCCTGCCCCAAAGCAGAAAGGGAGAAAGAAAGAGTCAGACAGCCCTATGCTATGCTAGCTGAGCATTCTGTTTGTCATGCCAGGCTCAGTCAGGTGCCCCCTTCTTTGTACTGGGGCTTGCCTGTGCCAAGCACACACACACCCCACCGTGCTGTGTGCCTTTGTCCCCACTGGCAGGGGATTGGCTGGGTGGGCCTCCTTCCCCACCCTGTACCAGGCTATGTAGCTCTTTTCCCACCTGGTACAGGGTTTGGCTGGGCCACTCCATGCTGGGCCACACACCTCTTCCCTGCCAGCATAGATTTTGGGCTGCTGGCTCATGGCAGCTGTGGCTGCCCTTCAACCTGCATGGGGCTGTTAGCTTGTAGTGGCAGCTGCCACTTGCCCCACTCAGGGCAAGTGCTGCTCCTCATTTGGGCCTGAGATGACCATGGTGGGGAAACAGCTACCCCAGGTCATTTGCCCACTGGAACTTTTCCCAGTACCCTTAATGGCTAATCCACCCTTGAGCTTCATAAGTGGGTGGGATTTGAACCTGGATCTTTCCAGTTGTAGTTTGACCACTAACCTACTCTGGCTGTCTAGGAGACAATGATCTAAATAGTAGTGTATCTTAGCGTCAAAATAAATAAGATAATTGAGGTCTGTGACTGGATCCTCTGCATTTTTATTGGTAAACAGCAACTGTGAGATTCATTAATTCAGATCAGGGCAGTAGCATAGGGAAAGCAGCTATGAATCCTTTCTTCCTGCACCATTTTTCTGACCTTCTCGGCTCCCTAGAGCTATTACTTGCCATATTCCTGTAAATGTTCAGGCAACATACAAAGAATCTGTATTTTTCATCCAGAGGGGTAAATAGCTGTTCTATGTGGCCACTTATACTTCAGAAACAGTGTGTGGGGAGAAAGTGTTAAACTCCCTCTTGCTGATCCTTGGCCCCAATATGAATCCCTTATGCCCATATTTAATATTTATTAATGGAAACACTCTAGAGATCCCATCACAGATTTCATGGTGTGTGTTTTAGCTCTGTGTAGTCTTGTTTTAAGAACGTAAGAACATAAGAACATAAGAGATGCCAATGTTGGATCAGGCCAAAGGCCCATCCAGTCCAACACTCTGTATCACACAGTGGCCAGAAATACCAGTGCCATCAGGAGGTCCACCAGTGGGGCCAGGACATTAGAAGTCCTCCCACTGTTGACCCCCCCAAGCACCAAGATGACAGAGCATCACTTGCCCCAGAGTCCCTATCTATACCTTGTCGCTAATAGCCACTGATGGACCTCTGCTCCATATGCTTATCTAATTCCCTTTTGAAGCCGTCCATGCTTGTAGCCGCCACCACTTCCTGTGGCAGTGAATTCCAAGTGTTAATCACTCTTTGGGTGAAGAAGTGCTTCCTTTTATCCGTTCTAACCCGACCGCTCAGAAATTTCATGGAGTGCCCACGAGTTCTTGTATTGTGAGAAAGGGAGAAAAGTACCTCTTTCTCCACCTGCTCTTTCCCATGCATAATCTTATAAACCTCAATCATGTCACCCCTCAGTCGTCGTTTCTCCAAGCTAAAGAGCCCTAAGCGTCTTAACCTTTCCTCATAGGGAAAGTGTTCCAACCCTTTTATCATTTGAGTTGCCCTTTTCTGCAACAGTTCACAGTGAATAGAGATGGAAAGGCAAGATGGAGTCAGTCCATCTTTTTGCCTTCTGCTGCATGAACATACCCTCTCCTGCCTGGCCTTTACAGAGATGGTTCCCATGGAGGTCCACTAAGTGCCATCAGACAATTCTACTTACGGAGAACAAGCCATGGCTTGAGGAGCAGTGGCTCTGTGCAGATGGGCTGGGATCAGAATGGTACTCTTCTCCTTGTCTTCCTTATCTCCTTCTTGAATGTCTCAACATGTGAAGTAGGGCAGGCAGCTTCTTCAGTTAGCACGTCACCCTAGTTTCTCACCCTGTCCTTGCTGAGTCCATCCCAGTTCTATGGCTTGTTCTATCATGTTTTTCCAGACTGTTAAAACAGAATGAAATCACTTCAGAACATACTAGACAACAAACAAATCTACAATTCCCCAATTAAACCACTGTACTTGGATTTTAGCTTATTTATTGCGCAGAAACTAGGAGGAAGAATGTGGCTTCAATCTGGCTAAACTTGGTTATGTGTCAAACATGATACAATTTTCGTATCTTCAGGAAAGTCCAAAAGTTCACAACCACTGCTCTTCTTCTGGCATAAAAACCTATGCATAGTTTATCAATGAATTCATTATGCATTACATAGGCAAAACATTCATGGTATGGAACCCCTGGTATTCAGCACACAATGACAATGAAGTCACTGGACTCTTTAAAATGTTTTCTTTCATGTTAATTCCTTGCTGCAAATAATGAAGTACAGCTTTTCCTTCTTACCCAGACATATCTGGGATAGTTTACATTAATTGGAAATGGCTTAAATACTTCACCACCTACTGCAAAATGCTTTGTGGAGAGAAGAAAAAGGCGTTGATGTTGGTAGCGTGACAGCATTGATTCCTTATTATTACCAGGCAGGATTAGGAAGGGGGAAGAAAGAGCGATAACTCAGTTTTTAAAAATTCACACTAATATTTTAAAAATGTTACACAGCATATCTGATTTGATAGAAGAATGAAACTAAGCTATGTGTATAGGCTTTAGCAGGGTATGAAGATTCTACAAAACCTCTGATAACAAGAATTAATAAAGTTGCCTTGTAAAGTGAGCTACAGATAAGGATTCCGTTATTCTCCTTCTTGCTGTTCACTCTGAATAGTTACATCTTCAAAAATTATGTTTCTGTGTTGGACATCTCCAGTTTTTAAGATCTGAATTCTTTGGATCCTCTATCCTCAGCAATGTGCCATTTAAAAAAAATGCTTATTTCAGATTTATTTGAGTCTATAATAGAAATATCATCTGTCCCTCACTCTGAGGCCTGAGACATTATCATGTCTTTTGACAGGTTATGTATTAGGGCCAGACTACAAGTTTGGAAAGAGATATGCGGTTAGACTTCTTGATGTTTTGCTTTTCACTTAAAAGCATCTTGGGGGATTGGATTGGAGAACAGGATGCTGAACTATTTGCAATTTGTACTGATCAAAATCCTGCCCCAACAGCTATGAGAGATCAAGATTTAGATTGTAATAATGCACTGACAAACCACACTTGAGGCCTTGTGCCCAGTGTTTGACTTATGGTGCAAAAGGTGGTGGGGGCTTTAATGAAATCTATGAGACCTACCTAAATTTGCCAGGTCCCCCCTGACCACCAGCAGGGGATGGGGGTAGGGTTGCCAGATCAGGTCAGGAAACTCCTGGAGACTTGGGGCTGAAGCCTGTGGAGGACAGGGACCTCGGTGGGATACAGTGCCATAGAGGCCACTCTCCAAAGCATTCATGTTCTCCAGGGGAACTGATCTCTTTAGTCTGGAGATAATCTGTAATTCCAAGGGATCCCCAGCCCCCAACTGGAGGCTGGCATCCTTGCCCTACCCACTAACTCCCCTCATTTTTAGCTTTTCCCAACTAGTCATCATAAACCGCATCCCAAGCTCTGTTCCTACAGGTATTGCGAAAATTATTGATATGGCATACATCCTATAATGGAAACAAGTAGGGAGATATCTAGATGCAACATTAACCATCTTTTTGTTTTCATTATACTTGTGAGAAATGGGCTACAAAAAGGACAATGCCCCTCAATGCTGGGTTCACCCAGCAGAGTCTCACAGAGAAGGAGTATCAACTAACATGAGGACAGTAGTGATATACAGAGATTCCTTTCAGTATTCATGCTCTTCTTGACAAGTGAATTCTTTCCTCCAGTCTGTCTACAGTGTGATAGTCTAAGATTCACAGGGGCCCCAGGTTTTTCTGAGCTGGAGCCTATTCTACTGACACCCTCGATTTCAGAAGGGAATTTTCAGGACTTTCTTCACTGCTTTCATTCCTGATTTTAGAAGTCTACACAAAGACAAGCTAGACCTACACATTTTGTCTTAGCCCTCTCATAGCACAGACTTAAGTTCAAATAGACACTAGTTATTTTATGAGTGAGTCCTGTTGGCCTTCTGACTTGGACTATATCCAGTCCTCTTCTGCTGCTTCACCTGCTCACTGTGTGGTTGAAAGCTGAAAAATCTCCTTACCGGGGGACTCCTGGTCTGTGGCTGGAGTGCGCGCGCGCCGCATGCACATCACCAGGAAGTGACGTTATGACGCCAGGCACGCTGGGGGTTGGGCCACGACCATCCGAGGGGAAACCATAGAGTATTCCCTCGGATGACTGTGGCCCCGCCCCCAGCATGCCAGGCGTCATAATGTCACTTTCTGGTGACGCGCACGCCGGGGTGGGGTTCCCCCCGGGGCCCAAACCGCTGCCGGTGGGGAACGGGCCTCTGGGGCGGGGGTTTCCCCGCCCACCGTGGAGACTTGGCAAGCCTACTGTGTGGCCTGGGATTTTGTGCATCTTAAAACTGTGGCCAGTAGAAGGGAAGTTTTCAAGGAGTTATTGAGGCACTTTCCACTTGGCTGGAATAGTTCTCCAGATAATGTATGTAATAGACTCTGACAGTTGGGGCTCTTGGGATATGGCAAGAAAGTCTGATAGAAAGGAGGGTGTATCTGACCAAGCCACTATAGGGATGGGACACTAAAAAGGAAGACAGGCAGCCAACAGGATAGTGAGAAGTTGTTCCTGGTGTCATAATATGGGTGGATCTGGATGGAGTAAACAAAGGAATGCAGAGCTGGAGAAGAGACTACCTTCCTTTTCTGGGCAGATAGCTACAGACTGATAGGGAGGAGAGCTCCAGGTGGAGGAGGACATGGCAGTACTCAAATGGAGGTAGTGATCACCAATCATGCCCCTGGAGCTTTCTGAAACAGTAGTGAAGGGGACCATTGTCCAAGGTAGAGCACAAAGTACTTCTGCCACCCATAATTCAAGAACTGCATACGCCAATTATGCTCATCTCATCACTTCTTTCTTGCTGTTCTGCTCCCCGCCCCCAAATGTTTGGGTTGTGGTTCCCAATTTGTGGAATTGCTCGCTCGAGATCAGGAGGGTGCAGTCAGTGATGAGTCTACAAAAAGCTGTAAAATAGTTCTGTTTCAGTGTTGGTGGGGTACAGTTCATCATGGGTATTGTGAAAAGTCCCAGTGAGCTGATGGCCTGGGGGCTGTCTCTCCACCAGGGCCACCTCAGCCCCAGGTGAGGGGCAGGCCTTGCCCTGTGTGTGTGGGGAGAGGGCAGCTGCCACCACCACAAGCCAGCGGCCTTCACACCATGCACGATGGGTGGCAGCTGCCACCGCCATGAGCCAGCAGCTGAAAACCTGTGCTGGGCAGGGAGGAGGTGCATAGCTCAGAACAGGCTGGGGAAAGAGTCACCTGGCCTAGCTGAGCCCTGTATCCAGTAGGTATCCAGCACAGGCAAGTCACATGCTGGGTGGGGAAGGAGGCACCTTGCTGAACTGGTACAGCAAAGAGAACATTCAGCCAGCATAGTATGGGGCTGGCTAACTGTTTACTTCTTTTCCCCCTCTCGGGAGGTGGGGGGACAGGGCAGCTGGGGCCCCGGTCCCTTCCGAACCTGTTTTTCTTTCCAGTCCACTCCTGAGCATGAGAAATTACTGTTTTTGATAATTCATTTGGGTTGGCTAGTTTGAATTCTTCTTATTAATGGCTGTTCCTATTTAATATTGATTGTTTTAATCATTGCTACCAATGCTCATGGGCATATCTATTTGGAAACTGCCTTTGGGCACCTTAGATGAAAGTCAGGATTGAAACATTTTAAATAGAACTAATATGTTTATCTTTCTTTATAGAAAATTTAACTTTCTCTGAAAGCTATTTTGCAAATCTCTGTTAGCTTATAAAAGATTATTATATCCTGCCATGGTATATACTCTAAAGCAGTTTAGGAAATATAAAACTTCTAGAATAGTATAAAACAAAGAGAGGCCTGCCTGCTGCTTTTCTGTGGAATGTTACAGCATTCCAAGTTCTGTCTATGGAGTACACTGATATGCTTCTCACCATTAAAAGATTATCTGAATTTGAAGCCATTACATAATAGAGAGCCAGTTGGGACAACAGACTAGCATAAATTTGGCAAGCATCAAAAAGCTCAGGTGCATCCAGACTTGTGTTCATCAAAAAATTCCTGCATTCATGGGACCATTTTGCCATCTAACAGAGTGAAGATAGCTGCAAAACATTGCTTTGCCTGGAAGGGGGAATGGCACTGCGAGATCATCCTTCTGTAGGACTGTGGACAGAAGTGAAGTTCATTGATCTTAACAGGGCTAAGCCAAAGTGCTCCTGTATTTTGCAAGTGCAGGCATTTCGAATTAAATTCTGTACAAGTTCCAAATTGGTGGGAGGAAGATGCCAGATTTTGTCCATGGCAGTTTCCCATCTCCTAGAACAAGTGATCATACTTTCTGAGGTGACAGTACTACTGACCATCTCTTTGGAGGTGAGCTGCATAGCATGCGGTTTCAGTGTGCCACAGGCACACCCTCAGTTGCTGTTCAAAAGTTCTATGATCCCAATAGCACTTACCCTTTGGACAACAACCAACATATCTGCTAAATGCTTGAGAGCAACTCTATTACCAGTATCTCAGCAAATATTTAGGGATCTCCACTTGTTTGCCTTTATTTCCTATCTTAATTCTTCCAATTCAGGAAAGCTTAGTAGACGAGAAGTCTCAGTTTTGGATCAGCCAAAGCTACGCGGCAGGTTAGAGCTTACAAACGGCAGGAGCTGTGAGTGTTGATGATACTCCAGGGCTGAGCACAGATGCTCTTCAGTTAAAAGCCCACTTAAACTCCCATTTACTTCAAAAGCAGCGAGATAAAGCCTTAAGGTAGACATGGGAGGCATAATGTATCAGGCACAAAAAAGCTAAGTACCTGTGCTGGCATATGTAGCTGTGTATAGCAACTGCTGAATTTTATTTTATCATTAAACAATTCAACAAATGTGTACACCACCATATAGCAGAAAACTGAACACAGAGAAGTCTTTGGTATTCAATGCAGGCAGTGCAGCATCAAGTTTTCACTCCTGAATTTTTTTTGAGGCAAGGAGCAGGGACATTGAGAGGGTGCAACCCTCCTGC
>NW_015176470.1:311689-338151 GCF_001447785.1 Gekko japonicus | reverse complement strand
CGGCTGGGATCACTGGAGAAGGACAAATAATGGCACCAGAGCAGTAGATATGTGGGGAAAAGAAGAACTGAAATCGATGTGGAAGGGGAGGGAATGTCCTGTCAACGAGGTAATGGAACTATGTTCTCCCCCCCTTCCTGAATGAACATTTTATTGCCTTTTGAGCTTCCCTGAATAATCACAAAAAGGATGGTGCTTTTCAGAGGGCACAATTTTTTTTCACAGACACTCCATAGTGGCACATTCCTAAATTTAGATTCTTCTTTGCTTAATAACAGCATTCATTACTGTATGTGTTCAAATGAGTGGGCCCAATCCAGTTGAAAGTTCTGCACAAGCCCAAATTAAACTAAATTAAATTTAAATGAACAGACCTGTCAGAGAGCAGTCAAGTGTTCTTGCATTGCTCCTGTTCATGTCAATGGGAAGAATTTCCTGCTGGATTGAGCCCACTGTCTCTTTGTTATAGCCATGAGAGAAGAACAGGCATATAGGCAGGGAGGATACAATTAGATTATGTGCAATTTTAACATAAATTATATCGTTCAAAATAGTAACCTTAACTACACCCAGCTGGTTCGCAATCAAGTGCTTTTGTCTTAGCAGCTCCTAATAGATACCAGGAAATAAGTGTTTTCATGTGAAGTTAACAGAAGGGGAAAGTATAATAGCATTCTTGCCATATTTATAAGGATGGTGGTCCACACAGAAAGGGAAGTGTGGACGATGCCAGCAGAAGAAGCAAAGTGAACTGTGGCACAGAGTATATCATTAGCAAAATGGGAAAATCATTTGATAGATATGAAAATTGACATGAGGGAGGGTTATGTGAGCATTGAAGGTAAGTGTTATCGTAGGTCTATTAATAAGCAAAATGCAATAAGCAAAATGCCCTCCAAACTGTATTTTGCTTGCTGACATATAACAATCCTTGATTTTCGTATTGGGATCAAAGAAGATTAATAGCCTGATCCTAGAATCTGTTGTGCAAGGCAGTGGTGGAAAGAATCAGCTGCAAAGGCTTTTCATACTGTTTCAGTGTTGGATATTGAACCCAGTGCACAATAAGTGGTGCCTGTGCAGTTAATTAGGGTTAGGAGTCAATATTGCATAGTGTGTCTAGGATCTGGGAGACCTGAGTTCAAATGTGTACACTGCTATGAAGGTCATTGGGTTTCCTTGAGCCAGTCACACACTGTCATCCTTTTCTACCTTACAGAGTTGTTCTGAAGGCAAACTGGAAATGGAGTATGCCACACAGACAGGGCTAGCTGCTCGCCTAGGGTGCACTGGCCCTCAGGGGCGCCAAACTGCGCCCCCCGCCCCCCTAACTGGCGAGAGAGAAAAGGCAGCGGGGATCGAGGGTCTCTGCCCACCAGCCCCTCTCGCTCTCTCACTGCGCCCGGCCGGGGTGGAGGAGGCGGCGCCGCAGCTTGCCCGCCCTCCCCCTCCCCCCTCAGGGGGGAGGATGCAGAGGCAGCATGGTAGTGGCCAGCGGGTGCCGCCACCATGGGAAGGGGCCGGGGAGGGGAGCAGGGCTCCACGACAGCTGAGCTCCCCCTCCCAGCGAGAGAGAAAAGGCGGCGGGGATTGAGGGTCTCTGCCCGCCTGCCCCTCTTGCTCTCTCTCTGCGCCTGGCTGGGGTGGAGGAGGCACACAGGGGGGGATGGAGAGCAGCTGGGGGGTTTTCCCTCCTCTGCCCGCCCCTTCGAGGGGCTGGTGGTGGTGGGGAGCCTTGGAGAGGGAGAGGAGAGTGCCCCTCCCCCATCCGCAGAGCCAATGCAGAGAAAAGGTGACAGCCGGGTCCTCAGAGTTCCTCCCTTAAAGCTGTCTGTGGAGTCATGTGAGCAAAAACTCTACTTTGTGAGCTAGTTGGCATTAAAGTTGTGGCCTCTCTCTCTCCCTCCTGCCCCCAAACACACACACGCCCCGCCCGCCCCTTCGCTTCCCTCCCCCCCTGCATACGCACGCACACACGCACACAGAGAGCAAAGATGGGGGGGAGAGGGAAGAGACTCGGCCGGAGGAGCAGCGGGTTGTGTGGCATTGGCGTCCCTGAGCTCTTTGCTCTTCTCCCAGCACAAATGTCCAAGTTTGCCGGGTAAGTTGGGGGAGGGGGGAGCCCCATCCCCGCCCCACAGGTCCCCTCTTGACCAGGGGGCCCTTCTTGCCGCTGGGCAACCCTGGGCAGAGCTGAGGCAACTTTGGAGCCTCCAAAGGGGGAGAGAAGTTGGACTAAGTTCTCTCCAGGTCCCACCTGGAGGCTGGCAACATGCAGGGGGCACCAGAAGGTAGCCCCGCCTAGTGTGCAGCAAAACCTTGTGCCGGCCCTGCACTCAGAGCTACTTGGAGAAGGAGCAGAATGCAATGAAACAGACTGATTGACAGGGTTGTATAATTGCATTGGTACCATTGCATGTGAAAGGCACTACATAGCTCAGACATGAACAAAGAAAGTTCTAGTCAGGGATGGAATAAGGAGTATGCACCCTGAACTGCAAACCTACTTAGCCAATAGGGCAAAAGTTCACCTGCCCCAGCACTGTATTCCACATACACCATAAAAATAGACTCAAAAAGTGTCAGGCTTACAACCAGAATAGACCACAGGCTGGCAACAAAGGCCTAGTGTAGTATAGCACTATAGACCTGGAATGTCCCTGGTTCAAATGACATGTTGACCCTGAGTTCCTTGGGTGATCTTAGTCTCAGCTTCTTCCCCCACCAAATGAGGACCCACTAACACAGTTCTTGGAAAGACTGCTGATATAATGTGAAATGCCTGAGAATTTAGATTATCTCTATGTATATATATGTTTAAAGTAAAAACAGGATGCCAAGTACTTTGCTGGGGGTAGGTGATGGTACCTTAATGACCTGAGAGCAGGACTGTCTGAGGTAATGACTGTGCCAAGACCACTCAGTGACTTTACTGATAACAGGGATTGGAACCCGGGTATCCCAGCCACAAACCAAACTCCTTCAGGAGCACGTTATCTCTCTGCAAAACCCCTTATGGTTGATATATTCTGAGAGGGGGTTTCAGCAAGAAGCAAAAAATGAAATAGGAACAGAACCCTGACTACTTTGATCTGTGCCTTTCTCAGAACTGACTCTATTACAAGTGAGGAAAGGATGAATTTTTCATTTCCACTGCTAACTTCCCCATTTGATTCTCATTACAATAAGTAAACAAGATTAAATGGCAAATCCTACAGTTCAGAGTACAGCGCACAAGTAAGCTGTCTTCGAGCAAATACACTACAAGTGTATTAACTGTCATATATCCCTCCTACTGCCTAGATATTTCTCTTTTATGCCATTTGGAAGGAGAATATATTGGCAGGTCCCAGTCAACAACAAGGGCTGCAAAAGTCTTCTTTTTCCTCGACGCTACTTTTTAAAGTCTAAGTGCTTATTTGCAGTCTCAGCAAGCCGGAGTGAAGAATTTTATCCTCTTTGGCTTGTTTCTGAATACTAACTAGCTGGCCCAGGCTCGGCTCTCTAAAGAGTGAAACTGCATGAGAGACACACTGCATTTGACACAGTCAGGCGGTAAAAGAAAGAGAAAAACAAAAGTCTATTCACAGCTGAATCCTCTGATATACTCACCCATCCCCCAGCGCCTTTTAAAAATTGAGAGAAAGGGAAAACTCATGAATCCAGGCCTGAATGCCTGAGGTTGTCAGACGAAAGGACAATGAATGACAGCTGACTGTCAGCACAATACTCAGAGTCCAGGGTTATCACTTCTTGGAACTGTTCAAACAAGGGCAAGGGGCGAACCAGGTGGGTGTCCTGAACAAGGGAGGAGAGCCTCAGTTGTGCCTGTTCATTCAGGAGTGCTAATGAACCTATTATTTCACAAGTGTTTCCCTCACTCCTGGAATATATTTTCACATTTACTGGCCAAATGAATTATTTGCAAGCATTTTGAGTGAGAGAATATTCTATAATACTGCAAAGACAGGGAGAAGTCAAAGGAAGGCAAAGTTCAAATAGGGTTGCCAGTTCCAGCCTGGAAAATTCCTGGGAATTTGGGGACAGTGCCTTTGCAGGAGGGAATTCGGGGAGTGATTTTACCTATAATCTATGGTATACAGTGGAGTCTGCCCTCTGAGTCTGCCTTTTTCTCTGGGCAAACTGGCCTCTGCAGTTTGTAATTCTCGGGAGAACTTCAGGCCCTGCCTGGAGGCTGGCAACCCTACATCAAATAAAGAGGTATAAACATTTTTCTACTGTAATCTCTTGATTGCTTGGGTAAAAATCACACACACAATCTTTTTAAACATTTTGTGTGTGTTCAACCTCTTTCAGAATACCTCCCAAGCTCATATGTTGTTTTTTCTTACTGACTTGCTTACTCTTTCATCTTCCTTGACTGCCTTAATCCTCCAGTCTTTGTTGTTCCAGTGCATGATCAGCTTGTTTTTTTAAGTCACATCTACCCACATTTGTTAGTTCTGAAACATTACTTTAGGCTTTCACATCTCCATAAATCCATACCGATGATGTTCAGGCTTTTCCCGAGAAAGGTTGAAAAAGCGAGTGTGAAAAGAAAGAGGGTTATTTAAATAATGCATTCTAAGTTGGCAGGTATTTACTGACATGTTTCGTGTACTAAAAGTAAGTTTTGGAGCTGTGAATTAAGTACTCTTGGAACAGCAGAGCTTCTGTAATTAAACAGGTCTGGCCTTTGCTCAAGCTCACTTAAGTCTGTTGACCATCTGTACTAAAGAGACCCGGCTGCTATTCTCGGCATCACCGGTTCTTAACAATGGCATACAGGCCTCTGTTTCTAGGTCTTGCCCTGCTAGAGATGAGGGCTGCTCTGGGGTGTGGATTTCCCTCAGCCCATGGATATAGCCAAAGGGTGGGCAATGAGAGGTACCAAAACATTGATCTGCAGCACTTTAAATACGATCAGGGCATAGTTAATGGAGACAGCTCAAACGGCTGTAACCGCCTCAGCAGGTGTTGCTGCACATTATGAATCTTTAGAGAGGAATGATGGAATGAAAGGGGGAATGGAAGTGGCATGCAGGAAGAAAAATCAAGGAAGTGTGTTTGCAGGTTAATTTTTATTTTGAAAGCATTCTTTCAGGGAGGATTTCTTTGTGCTTTAAAGTCTTCCAGATACACAGATGCAAGGTAGATACTTAGGCCCCGGTCACACGGAAGGTTTTGGCCCGGGAGAGGGATGGATCGGGGGCGCAGCAAACGGGCGCGATCTCACCGCAACATTTGGGAAGCGGCGCACACCCGTCCCCGATCCGGCCCTTCAGACTGAAAATCTGCTGTAAAAAAAAACAAAAACCCACCTACAGAGCAGGACTTACCAGAAACGCTGCATCAAGCGTGGCCGTTGGATCGCCGGAGCACCCGTCTTCCAGAGCAATCGAGGCTCCCAGCCAAACTGCGTGTGCGCACACATGCACAGCCGGCGGCCTCGCGCTCCCTTCCGTGGCTTTCTCCCCAGCATCTGATCGTGCCAGGGAGCAACTGTGCGGCGGCTCACGGGATCTGTGTGATCCTGCCGCCACGTGTCTCTTTTAGTCTGGCTTTCAAAAGCCGCACTTTGCCCGCATCAGTTTCCCCCTGTGTGGCAGGGGCCTTAGGAAACTTTCTACCCTTGGGGAACTCTTTATATATGGTCATGATTGCTGAGGAAGCCTGCATATCTGTGGTGGCACCTTTGAAAAGATTTCTGGGGCAAGTTGTAAGGGCTGCACAGTCCATGTGGAGTTTCCCCCAGATCTGTTGTCCTATCATTGTCACTCTACACAATCTGAACTACATTCTATTTAGGCCACTACAGCTCCCTAAACCCACATTTCTGAGATCATATGAATGAAGGAGCAGGAGATACCTACAGGAGAGCTGGTAGACAGGAAGGGTATTTAACCTCTGCCATGCCTACCAGTGCTTGTGAATTCTTCACTGGTTATTTTTGCCTCAGCCAGGATAAGTTCCATTTCAGATCCCAGAGGGAGAAACAAATGACATTAATTTTCAAGGAAAGCATCTTGTTCTAAAATGAAGTTCTGCTGAAATGACACTTCCCTCAGCTGGACTTTATGGGATTAGACACTACAAGTGGAAACCTGCAAAGACTTGCAGGAGGCATCTCTTTTCCCTCACTATTTCCCTCACTATTTCCTCTTTTCCCTTCCCTGAAAGCCACCATAACCTCTCCCCTTTTCCTGCTTCTTTCTCTCCTTCCCACCCAACACCCAGCCTACATTTATCTGCCCCCCATCTTCAACTTTTCCTCCCCCCAAGCAGCCTTTGTGGAGGAAAACTCTGGGCCAGTTGTGTGGTGCTGACCATTGGTCCAGGCCCGCTTGCATGGCAGGGAACTCCCAAGAACTTGTGAGGGAGGCACCTCACTTTTCCCACTCTATTTTCTCTTTCCCTCCTCCTGGCAAGCCCCATACCCTCTCCCTTTCTCTGCCTCATCTTCTCAGCTATTCACCAACCTACCTTTTTATTTGCCTCCCATCTTCAGCTATATTTATTTACTTAATTTATACCCCACCTTTCTCCACATTGGGGCAGCTTTCTCCTCTCCTCTTTTTTATCCTCACAATAACCTTGTGAGGTAGGTGAGGCTGCAAGTATGTGACTGGCCCCAAATCACCCAGTGAGATTCCACAGAAAGATGGGGATTTGAACCTGGGTCTTCCAGACCCTGTTCTGAAGTCCTAACTGCTACACCACACTGGCTTTCATAAGGTGGCTACTGTTGAGCAGTAACAAGCAGACAGGCCTAGCTGAGACATGCAAGTTGGGTAGTATCAAGTCACCCAGAGATTGTGGCCGGCCTAGTGTTGACAACTTCCAGGTGGGATCTGGAGATCTCCTGGTATTACAGTTGAACTCTAGATGACTGAGATCAGTCCACTTGGATAAAATGTCTTCTTTGGAGGGTGGACTCTATTGTATTATATCTGGTTGAGGTCTCTTTCCTCCCCAGACTCCACCACAAAATCTCCAGGAATTTCCCAACCTGGAGCTGGCAGCCTTAGCCAGGCCTGGCCCCAATGAGTCTTCCCTCAAAGGTCAAAACAGCCCTGAAAAGGTCCCTGTCCTCTCCCCTTGCCTTTTACTAACAGAACAAAGCCTGGAAAGCTATGGTTGCCTAGCAATGGCTATTGGGTGGGAAGGAAATACGGTTGCCAACTCCAAGTTGGGAAATTCCTGGATATTTGAGGGGTGGAGCCTGGGGAGGGTGGGGTTTGAGGAGGGGAGGAACTTCAGACCAGTATAATGTCATAGACTCCACCCTCAAAACCAGCCATTTCCTCTACAAGAACTAACATTGCCAAACTCATGGTGAGGGCTGGAGATCACCCAGAATTACAACAGTTGTCCAGGTGACAGAGATCAGTTCCCCTGAATAAAATGGCTGCTTGGGAGAGTTAAGTCTATGGCATTATACCCTGCTGAGGCTGCTTGCCTCCCCAAGCCTCACTGTCGCAAGGGTCCACCCCCAAATCTCCAGGAATTTCCCAACCTGGAGCTGGCAGCCCTAAGGTGAATTGACCTCTGTAGATGGGAGAACCGTTGTGATTCCTGGAGATCTGCCACTGTTGTTGTGGGGGGAGAGGAAGCAGGTGGGTTGTTGGGAGCACCGCTACCACTGCTACTGCTGCTGCAGTTAGGGTTCCCAAATCCCCCCGGGGGGCAGATTTCCCCCCGCTTTCAAGGCCCGATTCCCACTCCCGTGGAATCGAGGCCCGGGGGAAACCCCACCCCCGTGTGCGCGCCACCCGGAAGTGACGTCGCATGTGGGGGTGGGGCCACGGCATTTGAGGGGAAAACAAAGAGTTTTCCCCTCAAATGGCTGCCATTTAGACGCCGGCCGGGAGCCCCCCGCTCCTGGCCAAAATCCATTTGGCAACCCTAGCTGCAGTGTGGGGTGGGGTGGGGTGGGGTGGGGGAGGAAGCAGCAGCAGGAGGCTGTGAGAGTGATGGGGACAGAAAGAGAGAGTGATGGGGTGAGGGGAAGAAAGAGAACAAGAGTGGGGAGGCGGGGAGGCAGAAAAACAAAGAGAATTATGAGGGGCAAAAAAAGAGAAGAAGTAACATGCATGGAGGAGAGATAGAGAGTAAGAAAAGGGGGGCAGAAGGGAGAAAGTGTGTGAGAGAGACAGGGGGAGAGGGGAGGAAGTAAAGGTGTGAGGAATGGGATAAGCATCCTGCAAGTTCTTGTGGGTCTCCACTTGTCTAGTTTCCTTTTAATTCCTCTTTCCCCTTATCCCAATGCATGTCTTTCCTGTGCTCCCTTCTTTTATTTTAATGCTCGTATGTGTGATAAGGTCTCAAAGTAAACAGCAGAGCAGGGTGCTCTCAATGTAAATTGTGCTTGTCAGAAGACTCCCCCCCTCCCTCCCTCCTCTCTGTGAAGAAGTGTGCTTGCACATGAAAGCTTATTCTTTGAATAAAACTTTGTTGGTCTTAAAGGTGCCACTGGACTGAAATTTTGTTCTTTCTCTGGCAATTACTGTAGCAACTATCAGCATGATCTGTTAAGGAAGTCTGCTCCAGTCTTGGAGAAAGCCAGGGAAGTTTCGTTGATCCTAGAGCTTTTTGTTATGTTTAAACTTCCCTGTGTTCCTAGTGGCTGCAGCCAGGACTGCATCTTAAAAATAAAAGGGAAGACATTCAGCTGGCTTTGAGGGCCCCCTTCAAAGGCCTTCCTTAAGTTGCATCCAGGGCAGATCACACCCTTCTTGGTACACCACTGGTGCAGAATTTACTAGTGTCTGAAAACAGAGCATATTAACTGAATCTGAATGTGGTAAATTACCAATAACACTGCTTGAAGCAAAAGTTGGAAGTTTGAGTGGGAACTTTCAATAATCACATTTCTTATCTGCAGAGTTAAGTGATGAAGAGCAATCCTAAACAGGTCTACTCAGAATCCTATTCTGTGGGGCTTACTCCCCCAATTATACTGATAGAGTCAGAGGACTGTATCCCAAAGCATCCTACTAACTATTCATTTTTATTTGGAATAATCACTGTTTATTACAGAACTTAAAGCTTTTTATTATGCAGAATTCTTTATCAGACTCAATGCTTAAATAAGAACTTATATAAAATGAGGTCATGATGATGAACCTGATTCATTTTTTGCCCCAAACTGTTTTGGTCTTTAAAAGGAGATTATTGAGAAAGTTCTTGAAGGCTTCCAGTACAATCCTAAGTAGAGTTATACCCTTCTTTTATAAGGGTGTATCTGATTAGAATGAGACTATTAATTAGATAATAACTTTGGTGTGTGATAGGTACCCAAATTACAAACAGCCATACTGGGTTAAATAAGTTGTAGTGATCCTTTTGTAAATATACAAGGTAAGAAATCATGTCTATATCTAGCACTGTTTGGAATGACTGGGTCCTTTGTAAAACACACCAGCCAGCTAATGGGGCATAAATAGTGGTGAATGTGGAATAACTCCCTGCATGAGATATGCAGAGAGTAAGACCAAGTAGGCTTTTAGACAAAGTGTAAAAATAAATTGGGTGGCTATCAGCTACAAATATTGTTTCTATGTCAGATGTTATTGTATTAAGACATACCGAACATCTGTGAATAATATTAATCTCCTGTATTATATTTACTTTTGGTGTTCATTTTAAAGCTGATCTTTTCCTCAGGGCCCTTTTAAAATGTTCACTAACTTCTTTTATCACAGACTCTCTGGGTGAAGAGAAAATGCGTACTGATTTACAGTTTAGGTTGTGGGATGGGATTTCTTTAGTGTTCCTGTTGCTTTCTTTCAAGGTGAATCCAACTGGAGCACAACGGGCCAAGCTGTTGAAAAAAAGATGATTCCCTAGACCAGAATCTGGTTTGAGAAACTGAGATTAGGATTCTAAATCTTTTCTCCCCCTTCAGCTGTCTTTGTCTGGCGGCAAATACTTGAAAGTCTGCTAAATCTGGTAAATTAAAAAGAATCTATGAAAAGTGAATATTTTCCATAGGTTTGTTTCTGAAGGTATTCAATGTAAATACAGCATTAAACATCTTAATGCAGACATCTCTAAAGAGTTCAGTCCTCTAAAATTATAACATTGATAGGGGAGAATCATGCTCACAATTGGGTCAATTTATTATTCTTTTAATCATTTTCAAATATTACTGTTTTTAGAAAAAGTGCCCAATGGTAGTAGAAAATTCTGGAGCATTGTATCTCTTGGCATACATTCTGAACTTCTGGGAACACAAGGGCAGGACAACACATTACCATTATCATGTTCAGAAAGCAGGACATGGCTTCTCTGTTTTCCACACTACAATTGTAGAATGACTGATTGTTACCACCGCCTACAATTTTTACCCTAAATAATTTTAAAGAAACAGTTCAGACAGCATGTGGCTTCTTTTTATTTTCTTATCCATACCTGAAGTGAGAAACAGAGATCAAAAAAAGTTTGAAAATGTAAAGAAATGTGTTTTGTCTTTTACCAAAGGATGTAGCAGACAGTCAGGGGGAGCTCTTTGGAAAAGATAGGTCAGCAGTCAGGTGTGGTTCTCTGCGATAAACATTTGAACACTGGAAAGTGTCTGGTTCATAAGGAGGTTTATGCTTGGGAGGGGAAACAGAACTGGGAGGAAGGTTTCCCTTGGGAGCCTTATTTCATATTTTAGTATAATTAGCCAGCTGATAAACAGGCTTTTGTTTTCCCTTTGAATAGCCAATAGACAACCTCCCGGGACCCTTGCTCATCACATGGATAATAATAACAATAAAGTTTATATATTTTAGCTGTCATTTATTCTGAAACCTGTGGCACCCTTTGTTCGAATTTAAAAAAAACAATGCAAACATATAAAATAGATGTTCTGAAAAGACTGGAAAGAGGATTGCCATATGTACGGTAACAGAATTAAAATCTTTAAAGAAGGAATAACAAATCCAGTTTGGTGTAGTGGTGAAGTGCGCGGACTCTAATCTGGGAGAACCGGGTTTGATTCCCCACTCCTCCACTTGCACCTGCTGGATGACCTTGGGCAAGCCATAGTTCAGGCACAGCTGTTCTTGGAAAAGAGCAGTTTCTGTCAGAGCTCTCTCAGCCCCACCTACCTCACAGGGTGTCTGTTGTGGGGAGGGGAAGGGAAAGGAGTTTGTAAGCTGCTCTGAGACTCCTTTGGGTAGTAAAAGGCGGGGTATAAATCCAATCTCTTCTTCTTCTTTTCTAATTGGATACATTTCAGAATGGGAACTCTGCTCACCCTCTTCCAGGGCTCCAATGCTCTCACAAGTAGCCTACTCACAGCACCATCTAAATGTGTGATTAATATACACGGGCAGGATGAACATGTGTGTGCATACAAACACCCTGCACAAATAAAGCAAGAATGTTATGGAGATTTTTAAATGGGGAAGAATATTAATGATTAATTCCCCACATTTCCCCACATGTTTTACATCTAAATGAATAGCGGAATGAAGTCCATAAGCCCTCTCTAGGTAAGGTTCCATATTGTTACCTAATGAAGAAGTTCTAGCTTTGTCCCTTAATAGATTTTACTTCTGGAAATGAGCAGACTCTGAGCATGACTTTCTTCTTGGAGGGACCTTGTATACATAGATGGTGAATAGTAAGAGCTCCATAGCATATTTTAGGGTGACAATTGAACATTTCAGAAGTTTTATAACATATATAATAAATCTTACCTTATTCCGCACTTCCGCTCATAGAAATCTCACATTTAAATTTACTATAGTAAATTTTCCGGAGCAAGTGATGTAGCATTGCTTCCATCTTATGAAAGCCTGCTTCTTTCTTAAATTTTGAAAACAATGGCAATTCTAAAAAACAAATCTCAATGAGAGAACATCTATAGGAGTTTGTAATTCTTCTATTAATATTTTATATGAACAGATTAATTCATGACATAGTCTCAGAAGTTCCCAACTTTGTCATCTTGTGCTTTCAAATAACCTATGAATCATTCTGCCAAGTGCTGTCCCTTAATATGAATGATACATCTTATTTACACTCTTGAAAACTTATGCATAGTCCTTATTAATCACTCCCACCTTTAAGACCGATCTGACCTCTTAGCTATTCATCAAAAACGGGAGCCTTCTCCTCTGAAGTAGGCACATTATAACTGATGTACCATCAAGCTGTGGCTAGAAAATGCAAGCAAGGCTCTGTTACCAGCATTATCAATTTCCGACATTCTGATCTGCCTCAATTTTACACATTCACAGGCACTCCAATGAAGACACAGAGAAAAGGTATTAGTACACAATAGAAATTTAATCTTTTGGTGACATTCAAAAGGGCAGCACAGCCTCTGCGACGTTTTGAATGTCCACATCATAGTTCTGCAGAACTTAATTGGATAAGAGCCCATGGCTCTGATTGAGCTAAAGTTATTCATGGCTAAATTCTAGTCATGATGATATTGTTCCACTGATTTCAGTGGGATAGTCATGACTTATATGTCATATTATAGCTGGATTAAGGCATATGTCTTTATGGCTATATTGTTTTGTTTCTTGCACCACAAGGCACTTTGATAGCAAAAATTCATAGTGATACAGTGCTATTTTTAAATTACCTACTGCTATTTTGTGGGGTTCATCCACCACTACATTAAAATGATTACATGCATGTTGATCTATACTGGAAGGGCTAAACCAATCCTCAGTTCTTAAACGAGGTGCAAAGATGACAAAGATCCAAGAGTTCCAGCTACAGTTCTCGTCAACAGCAGAGTTTATCCCCAAAGGTTTAGATTTATAATCCTATTATTTTTCTAATCCTATTATTGTAATGTTTGGATAAATTGAATATATTTCAACTTTAATCTTTGTGTGATCTCACATATTTTTCTTCAGTGATGACTCTTGGCTGACCTTACAAGTATTGTGTTCTTCAGTTTCTAAATAATACATCTACTAAAATAACAAGGGGCGGTATGTTTTCAATACCATGCATCTTGCCTCTGGATAATGCCACTTTATAATGTGTGTGTTTAGTGAATAGGATAGGATAGCTTTATTTTCATTTGCTAGATTCTGAAAACTTCATTCCTCCCTTTTTTCTTACTACAGCTACAGCATCCAAAATGCATGACTACATAGTCATCCCATAGTTATCTGCTCTTTTATATGTGTGTGTTCTATCTAATATCTATAAAATGAGTTATTACACAATAAAGAAAAGAAAAGCTGGGAAACCATGAATTACAATGTCGTTTAGAGGTTTAATGGTGATTTAATAAATCACAAGAACTAGGTACACGTGGGTTTGATAGCTCATCTCTAACCTGAGGAGCTCTTAAAGCTTTAATTTTAAAAGTGGTTTATTTCCATCCCCAAATGTGTGGCTATTTTTATCAAACTGTTCTGCTTCTTTCCCCTGTATTTTGTACAACTTTATTTGAGCTGCAGCAATGTAAGCGCTATACCACTGGTCCATAGGAAGAATCCTCATCCTATGCCTGGAGAACGGGGCAGCTGGCTGGATCTTTCCATTTTCCAGGAAACCTCTGCCTCATTTAATGGTTAGCTCCTTAAATATCCTTAGGAAGAGAAGGAAACCATTCCCCTCCTTTTCACAGTGGGGGAATCATTTTCTTGTGCTTAGTGATCCCTGAAGACATGCCTTAGCTCATTTAAGACAAGAAAATAGTAGGGATCTTCTACCTCTTCCCCAACTACAAATTATTGTCCTAACAATTTTTACATGACAAAGTGCTTGGAAGACCATAATGGAAGGAGTCCTTCAGTTCTTAAATATGAAACAATGAAGAACAGTATGTTTGCAGGATCTTTGGGCTCTAGTGTCCCGGCTATAGCATAGCAAGAACACTGCAATATCTCTAGTAGAATGGAAACCAGCCAGTTACAGCCTTGTGCTAGTTCAGGGACACTAACACCCCATCCTGAAGTATACATTAGTATGTAGATCCTATAAGATTCTGGACTATATATAAAATGTTTGAAATTTAATAAATAGCAGTACAAATGAGCAGTTGTACTTTAAGAGACTAGTGGATTTCATTGTATAATCAGGGTGTTACCAGTGACATCTGGCAATGGGTTATAATTAGACATGGTGAACCGGCTCACAAACTAAAGTTCATCACAAATTTTGGCTGGTTGTAGTCCATGAAGTGATGTCCATGGAGGCTCTACTATCATGAATTTTCACAAAGTTTTAGTGTGATTCATGGCGGACAGATTGGCACCAATCAATTAAACTATTTACAAAACTCTGAGGCAACAGGGTGGTTGAATTCTCCAGCCTTGGAAACACCAATAGGAGCCTTTCAAAGCTTAACAGTCACTGCTGGCTGCCAATAACCAAGTTCCTGTTGTGGTCTATGGGCTCAGAAGGCTCTTCCCCCTCCCCACCTTTGTTGGCAAAAGAAGCACTGAGCTAGCAGAGCTGATTCATCAGTTCACTTTTCATTTGCTTGCGCTTCTGTCTTTTGCTGGGGTTTGGGATTAGGGTGCCGTGGTGGACTCTGGGCTCTGTCTTTCAGCACAGGGGCTTAGCTTTTGTGCCTTCCCTCCTTTCCAACTCTCCTGCTAGTGATCTGCTCTGCTCTCTGCTGTGGAAGGTTGGGAATTTTCTGGAACCAGGGATCTGGTTCTGCTCTTCCTGCACTCACACTGAGCACAGGAACCTAGCTATTGGGTGTCTTTCAACCCCCCACTCCTGCTAGTGATCTGCTGTTCTCTCTGTTGTGTTTTTTTTGGGGGGGGGGATTTTCTGGAACCAGGAATCTGGTTCTGCTCTTCCTGCACTCCCACTGAGTACAGGGACTTAGCTATTGGATGCTTTTCTATTCCTCACCCCCCCTTCTCCTGCTAGTGATCTCATTTGCTGTCTGCTATTGGGGTTTGGGAGGTTTCTTGTTACAGGGATTGGATTGGCATCTTGTTCCTGTGCTCACGCTGAACACAGAGGCTCAGTGAATGCCATCAGAGTGAAAGTGGGTGGAAGGGGTGCTCATCATGAGGGGGGAGAAGCCCTCCCCCACAGAGAACCAGAGGCCCCTGTCCCCAGGCATGAAACCCAGCAGGGCAGCACCAGAGGTCTTGGAGCCTTCTTCCCCTGCTCTGTCCTTGGGGTTTTCTCAACAGGAAACAGAGATGTTAGCAATGTTGCTAGAACTCTTCAGAGAGGAATCCTCTGACAGCAGTGGTTCAGAGACTGGGGGGGGGGAAGCATCATCCCATCCCTATTCCCAATTCCCTCCTGCTTCCCCACTCCTTCTTGCTCCTGCTGCCCCAAGTAACCCCTTTCTGGCACCTCCCAGCCTGGTGACAGAAAGCAGCTGTGGCTAGTCTCTCCTGCTCAAATCATGGGGCCCCATTTCCAGTCCAACTGGTAGAAACATTTCCTCACCCTCTCCAGTGACCCCTGTGTGGCAGAGTGCCAGGTGTGCCATGCCCATGTCTGCAGGGGCACGAGCACAAGCACTGAACACCTGTTTTCTGCAGGCACCTGCAAAGGGTGCACCCCACTTTGTGGCCACCGGAGGAAGGATTGTCAAGATGGAGGAGGAGGGGACAGTCCTGCCACCTGGCTACAAAGTGGTTCTGTTCCATTCTTAGGGGATGGATGCAGACTACATGGTGGCAAACATCACCACCACAATTAAGAGTAGCCTGCAGGAATGGTTGAGTGACAGCAACATCATCCATGGCTACAAGGTCATGAATGCTGGTGCCAACATGCTGGCAGTGCTAAGAGCTATGTGCCTCACGGGCATTGTCTGCTTAGCACACACACTCCACCTGGTGGTGAAGGATGCTCTGGGGCTGGAGAGCACTGTGAGGCTCCTGGTACACCTGGTACATTGCCACCCTTGAGCTGTGGTCCTTGCTGGTGACCTGCAGGCCCTGACTGCCCACTTCTTGGGCAGCATCAAGTCTGCTTGTCTGCTTTGTGAGAGACAGAGGGAGGGGGATGAGCCTAAGCACCAGCTCATCCTGGATGTGCCCATCCACTGGAACTCTATGTATGCCATGAGGGGGATGAGCCTAAGCACCAGCTCATCATGGATGTGCCCATCCACTGGAACTCCATGTATGCCATGATTTGGTGGAGCAGAAAAGCATGGTGCAGGGTATCATCTCCTCCATGACCATCCTGTATGGGGAAGAGGAGCTCAGCATCAGCTCCATCAAGTGGATGACCTTTCCCCAAATGATGTTCTTTCAGGACACCACAGACATGTTCTGTGCCCACATGGCCAGCCTGGGGCAAGTCATTCCCCTGATTCGAGGGGTGGACAGGGCACCAGCCTCTGTACTGTATCTGGGATGGCTGTACTCTCATGGGTCCGGGCCTTGGTAGAGAGGTTGCAGGTGAGCATCTCCACCAGGCTGCATCCTCTCTGCGAAGAACGGGAGTTCAACCTGGCCTGTGTCTAAAACTCCTGTAGCAAAGGCAGTATTGCTCTCTGTAATGGAGAGCTCATGGAGTGGAAGTGTGAGCTCTGCAATGAAGTGCGGAGGCTTCAGGCCAGCAGACATGGCCAGAGGGGACAGCGAATGGAAGAAGTAGTGAGGAGGGGGAGGAGGATGAGCCACAGACCAGCACCTCTGCCTCCAAGAGCCCAACCAGGCAGAAGCCTCACTACTGGTTGTCAGTAGTGAGATGGGAGGTCAGCAGCAGCAGAGGGGAGGCCAGGCATGCCATGGTGGAGAAGTCAGCAGATATGATGACGAGGGAGTACCTCGCAGAGTCCCCTCAGCCTGCCTTAGCTGATCCTCTCAAATTCTGGTTACACAAGACCATCATCTGGGCCGGACTATCTTGCGGGGCCATGAATCTCCTCTCCTGCCCTCCCACCAGCATCCAGAGCAAGTGGGTATTTGCACACCTTTATTTATTTATTTATTTTTGGGATTTATATCCCGCCCCATCCAATATACAGCTCGGGGCTTGGAGGCTTCTGAGCCCCCACCAATCCCACCAGGAGCTTTGGGTGTGAAATTGACATGTTTGTGTCGGGGCAAACGGCGCTGTGCTGCGAGGCAGCTCTAGTGAGAAATCGCCCTCTGTTTCTGTTCTGCTGGGTTTCTGCCCTTGGTTTGTTTGTTTTTTGCTTCCCCCTTCCATTGGAAACAATGGAGTATGGAGGCACCTTCTTCAGGGGGGTGTAACTCAGATCCCGTAAAGCCAATCCTCACCAAACTTGGCGGGCAGGTAGAAGAGACTCATTCAGAGATCTGCTGTGAGTTTGGTGTCTCTAGAACACCAGGGAGCAGATGTACTACTGCATCACATACTTCCAAAACTGGTTCAGTTGGTACAAGTGATTTTTTGTCCATGACGATATGTGGTTCGGTTTGTGGGTCTGCCACAAACCATGAACTGAGCCACATTTTCCTGGTTTGTGCCTATCCCTAGTTGTAATTTTCCTGTGGATAATGGTCTCTGAAGACATGCCTCAGCTCATTGAAAACATGATCAAGCCAAGCTGAAGAAAAGTCTATCTGTCCCTTATACATTAGTTTACAATTGTTTTACAACTTGGTCCTAAATATGCTTGTCAGTGGGCAGAATGGTATAACTGCCTAAGATAGCAGTAATGTATGCCTATTTTCACTCTTAAATTGTATGTTATCTTTATTTTTCTGAAATTGGTTTGGTTTTGTTCTTATTTAAACATCTGTATTTGAAACACTCATTTTAAAAAATTCAGTTTGAGGAATCGCATGGCTGGACTGAAGTGCCAAGCAGTAAACATATCAAGCTATTAGTATAAAGGATTTCTGAGATCCATACATTTAGCATGTGATGAGGCCTATGGCATACTGAAGCCAAAGGGAACAGTTCAGCTTCAAGGTTAATTCTTCAATTAAACTGCAGGTTTTACAAAACATTTATATCTACAGAACCTACCTACTTGGAAAGCACTCAAAACCCATACCAACAGTGAAGAATGTTAATAAGGGGCTTGTGCTAGAATACACTCTAATTACATGGTTTCCAGTAATGTTTTTTTTTCTTTCATCCCCCTTGGGGGAGGTTTTTATTGGGGTTTTTTTCAGACTACAAAACTACAACAGAAAATATAGGAAAGGGAACTACATCTAGGGAATAAAGAAAAAAGACCCACAACCAACTAAAAACCCGAGAGTAGGAGATCATACATCAGCTTAACACCATGCTATTTTCAAAAAGCTACTAATAATACAATGAACGAAGTCGGTTATGCTAGATTAATTATCGTTTAGCCATCCCTTTGACTGTTTAACGAAATTCCCAGAGCATCCCCAAGTTATTTTAACATTTTTTCAGGCACAAATCAGAGTCCTTCAGCCTTTATTTATTCTTATCTTTTCTAATCCTCCGTTTATAAGGGCTTTGGGGGGCAACTGCCCCCTTTTCAGAAGGGGAGTCCTCGTCCAAAGACCCCGAGCCTAACTCGCCATCTTCTGGTTCCCCAATCTGTGTCCGCACAAATTCACGTGCTTTAAAAACAGAGTCAATCTTTTCTTTTTTATCATTAATCTTAAAAATGACACCTTCTGGGGTTAACCACCTGTAACTGATGCCATTTGTTTGTAAGAAAAGGATTAATTCTTTATAGTTCTTTCTCTTCTGTATTATAGCACATGGAATATCTTTTAAAATCCTGATATTATTGCCCCCAATTTTCAAGGGTGTTCCCGAATTTGCTTTCAAAATAGCATCTCTCACATGTCTCTTCGAAAATCTGACCACTATTTCCCCAGGCAGATTATTTTTCTTGATGAATAGGACCTGCAAAGGTATTCTGCTGTAAATCTGTCATTGGGGCTATTGCTTCACTCAGCTGTTGCTTCAGATTCTCTCCTTCAATTTCCGGGACCCCTTGAAACCGTAGGACCAAATTTGCTTTATCCATTTGTAGCTGTAAAAGCTTTGACTCTTCTGTAGCTTGCTTCATTTCCAGCTTTTGTACCTTTTTCTTAACTTTTTAAGTAGTGACGTCCATTTCCTTCAACTTCTCTCCCATTTGCTCTGTTGCTTTTAAGGATTGAGTCAGTTGCATCTGCTGTGCTGTGACACTCTGCCCAATTACTGACAGTTGTTGTTTAATGCCAGTGATCTCATCCAGCAAGGGGTGCAGGGAGTCACCTAAGAGTTTTGAGAACTCAGTGACCTCATCCGTTCAAGGGCTGGCCCTAGTTTCGATTTCAACAGCATCTCTTTCTCCGGTTTCTTCCCTGCCATCTTTTTGGATTTGTTTACTTTTCAAAGAAGTTACTAAAGTTTCTGATATTCGCCCAAATGCTTTTCTGCGCTCTGGTAAGTCTCCTAAAACAGTTTTAGTCACTTATTTTTCCATTCCCCCCTTTCCTTCCGTGTTTTGTCTATGCGTTTGGGACGGATCCCTCCCCCACTCGCTTTCCCATCACTCTTTAGGGGGGGGCAGCTTCTTTTTATATCTTCATGCTCGCTTCAACCCAACTCACAGTTCGTTGTTGGCCATTCGGCCTCATTCGTCATCATTTATTTCGCCCGATCTCCAACGCTTGTCCCGATCAGCAGCACTCATACCATGCGGTCACTCAGCGGCAGGACCTTTAGGGTGGAGGGGCGCCTCAATTCTCCAGCTTTTGGCCATCGAAGAGGTCGCCCCTCAAAAGCCTCCTGGCTGGGAGCCTTTTACCAAGGCTCCGGGGGGGGTTGCAGACCCGTCGGACCCCCTCCCACCTGCTGGTGTGCAGTTTACATCCCCGGGACATGGATGTCCAGGAGATGTGTCTGCCTGCGTGTCGCCATAAACCGGAAGCTCTGGTTTCCAGTAATGTGAATGCTTTTGATTTAGCACTTTTCATTCACTTTTAAGAGGAGGAGTTACATTCAAGAGTATCTAAGAAATAGTGTGAACCATCCAAATATCCACCAACGTGAGATGCTCACAGTAACTCACAAAGCTTCCTGATACTGAGTTGAGCCATTGATTGATCTAACTTAGAACTTACTTCTCCAGCTGGAAATGGCTCTCAAGCTTGGAGTCAGAGATGAAAGTTTTTTCCAGACCTCCTCCCTTGACGTCCTTTTAATATACCAAGGCCAAATATGAGACTGTGCATGGGGCAGATTGTCCAGAAAAGTCCCAGTGGGCTGATGACCTGGAGGGGTGACTCCTCTGGTATCGTTGTGATTTATGGACTTGAAACTCTGGTATGTCTGACCCTGCTTTTGGACTGTGATTTAAACCTGTTTGAACCTCGCTGCCTGATTTGCTCGGCTTGACCTCGGACTGCTTCTGGACTTTCGCTTGCTTGCGTCACACCCCCTGGTCCTGCCGTGACAGATTTAGCACTTCTTTTCATTCACTTTTAAGAGCAGGATTTACATTCATGAGTATCTAAGAAATAGTGTGAACCATCCAAATATCCACCAACGTGAGATGCTCACAGTAACTCACAAAGCTTCCTGATACTGAGTTGAGCCATTGATAGATCTAAGTTAGAACTTACTTCTCCAGCTGGAAATGGCTCTCAAGCTTGGAGTCAGAGATGAAAGTTTTTTCCAGACCTCCTCCCTTGACGTCCTTTTAATATACCAAGGCCAAATATGAGACTGTGCATGGGGCAGATTGTCCAGAAAAGTCCCAGTGGGCTGATGACCTGGGAGGGGGGCGGAGTCTCCCATATGAAGTGAGTGGTAGCCATACCACTGCTGTGTAAATATATAATGGTAACACAGTGAAAGCAAATTTGATACAAAATCACAACACTGAGGCTGTAGCACTGTGTAAAAATACAGATGGACATGTAAAGTCCTAAAGATAATCTATTTCAAAGTTTACAAACAACTAACGTTTAATACATTCATACATATTCAATATGGTCCGCATAGGACTCCTTAAACAGTTAAATACATTAGAATACAGCCAAACTCTCTTCCTGTATAGCCAAGGACTTCTCGTGGCTAATATATTCATACATATTCAACATGGTCCGCACAGGACTCCTTAAACAATTCAATATATTAAAGTACAACCCTCTTCCTATACAGCCAAGGTCTTCTCTGGAAGGTGGACTGAAGAAAGGAAATACTGAAATGAAGAGAACCTGGGCATTTGTCGCCACTGACCACTTTACACAGTGCTACAGCCTCAGTGCTGTGATTTTGTCAAACTTCCTTTCACTGTGTTACCATTATATATTTATACAACCCTTATTATGGATTCAGAAAAGAATACTTTTGCATTTAGCAATATTAGTATTGTCTCTTTAAATTTTACTGCAGCTGCAGGTAATTATAATATAGTGCCTCTATGTAAGTGCATACTGACTTCATTGCTTAGAAGCCTGCTTTTTAAGTCAGCTACGAGTTTTGTAGAATGTTGTAACAGTCAACTTTGTGAACTTGGCAGGGTGATTCAAGTTATTTGAGTTTATCTGCATGTAATTTCTGTGCAATGGGTTACTTGTTTTGTAGTTCTTCTTTTGCAGTTCTTCTGGAAGGTGGCCTGAAGAAAGGAAATACTGAAATGAAGAGAACCTGGGCATTCGTTGCCACTGACCACTTTAGAGAAGACCTTGGCTGTACAGGAAGAGGGCTTGGCTGTACTCTAATATATTGAATTGTTTAAGGAGTCCTGTGTGGACCATATTGAATATGTATGAATGTATTAAATGTTAGTTGTTTATAAACTTTGAAATAGATTATCTTTAGGACTTTACATCTGTATTTTTTACACAACACCACTGCTGTGAGCTTTGGCCCCTGCAAGGAGGAGACGACTGCTGCCCCAGAAGCCAGCAGCCTCTGCCCTGCACAAGGCTGATGGAAGGGGCTGGGACAATGCAGAAGAACGTGAAATGAGAGGAAGCCATGGTGAACATGCTCCTTGCTTTCCCCTTTTCACGGGGCAGGGCAGGGCTGGGGTCTCTTCCTTCTTCCTTCCCCCTCTACTGGGGGCAAGGTCAGGTGCATTGGGAGGCACTTGAAGTTATCTACTCCTTAGTCTAACAGAATGCGTTCCACTGTTGGTGTAAATCTGTGTTTTTCAATGAACTTCTCAGCCCTGCACTTGTATTTCTAGTTCAATGTGTTTAGTTGTTGACACTCAGTTTTACTGATTGTTTGGATCCTTATTATACTGTTCAATATTTCAATTCTGTATACTTGAATGCTTGTACTCTGTTCTATTGAAAGGCTGTAATTTTATATGATTAAATAAAATATATTTTTTTAAAAAATCAGTTTAACTTTAGCTAATATCATATGTCTTCCAACTGTACCCTAGGATTCGTATACTACACATTGATTTTTGCTATCAATGTGCTACAGGATGTCTCTGTGTTTCAGTATCCAAATACCAGGACTAGGGCTGCAGTCACACACACTAAATAATCCACTTTCACTGCACTTTCCAACTGGATTTTGCCAGTTCACACAGTAAAATCCAGTTGGAAAGTGCACTGAAAGTGGATTGAAAGTGGATTATTTAGTGTGTGTGACCTCAGCCTAAAACTCTTAAAGTGCCACCTACTAACAAGTAACTTGCAGAAACTCAAGGAAAAGACTAGGGTAGCTGCTTGCGCGAAGTCAAACTTATTGTATCCCCACTTGCATTTTTGCTTGCGGAAAACATTGTGCAACCCGTCTCTGGGTACTGTAATATATAGGAAGGCAAGCGTTAGATATTGCACAAGAGCTTGCACCAGTGGAACTGCCCTAAGTCCATTTACATTTCCACTTGTACATTGCTGAATCAAAGCCAGTATTTACAAAGTTTTTGTGTCTGCAGACTGAAATTCATCACAAGAGGACATATTGATTTCAGCTGCTCATTCTTTCTTCCTGAGGTTAAATGGAAGCTGTTTTCAAGCAAACCCAATTTATGTTCTTTGGTACAAGAGTAATCTGGTTTTGCAAATGTTTGAACACTGCCTTACCAAAAGATGATCAGGCTTCTGACTGTGTGTGTGTGGTATTGCTCAAAAGCCAGTCGAGTCCGACTCTAGGGTTGCGGTGCTCATCTTCATTTCAAAGCCGAAGAGCCAGCGCTGTCTGAAGATGTTTCCGTGGTCATGTGGCCAGCATGACTAAACACATACTAGTAATGTAATGTCTCAAATGTATTCCTAAGCTTCTTTCATGAATATATTTGTTTAATGATGCAAAGCTTTTAAAAGGTGGATTGTCATGACCCTATGTTCAACTTCGTGAAAAGAGTTTCTGCTACTGGAGTGGATGGTGTTGCCACAAGTTGCTATAGGACTGGTTGGTGCATTAGTTATGTAGGAAATCAAATGTACAAAAGCAATTAACTTTGTCCTTCCCAGTTGAGCTGTGCTGGCTATCCTTTTGCAACTGGTTAACCTTGGTAGCAAATTGGTAAGCACTTGGTGTACCTGAACAGAGATACTGGTAGGCAGATGCAAAGTTGGGCTTTCTATTCTCCAACTGGGCTATCAAATTAGATCAATAGGGCAAAACAAATTTGCAAATTGTTGCTTTGATTTGCATCCTAGTGAGACCTTTCAGATACCAGAACAAATGTAAATGAGAAAAGAAGCACAGTAAGAAGTCAATAAATGTATTAAAAGGTAAATGGACCTGCCTAGAAAAAAAATATAGGGATAAGCACTCATGTTCCTTTAGGGCCCTCTGGTCTATTTTCCCTAGCAAAAGGCCCCATACCATAATAAATCCTTTGCATGGCTGGTTGCCTGTAGGACCTCCCTTTTCCTGCATTCTGAGTCAACAGTTCAAAACTTTGGCAACTGCAAAAGCCAGTCAGACTTCTCACATCTCACAGGGCAAGACCTCAGCTACCAAAGTTGCTCTGTGGTCTTTTTTGCCTGCACATAGAGCTCCTCTTGAACCTTCAGTGGGTGGCCTCTCAAAGGTTCATCATAGCAACTGCTGGATGAAGTTAGCCAGCTAAGAGAACAATGCGGGCTAACACTATCTTCATTATCACTTCCAAGGCTATTGGACTATATTCAAGTCATTTCTGGCACCCAAGCTCCATTAGAAGCCCTCTAGACCACCCTGGAAAGATGAAAGTGAGGGAGTGTTTTGTATGTGTGTATAAGAATGTCATTAAACTCAAAAGAGCAAAAATGAAGAGGGCCTGAGACCCTTGAACTGAGAACAGTTCTCCTGTGGCAAAGAGCCCAGGTTTTGAAAACAGCTCTCCCCATTTTGTACTCCAGCTGCTAAAACCTGCCTTTTATCTGCAGCTGCATAAGGGAATGTGCTCCAGTCCAATTCCCTTGGCTACAACTATTCAGCTTGCAGCTGCTAACAATGGGGGGAAAGAGGGGGAGGACTCAGGTTTTAGAACTTCTTCTAAATTAAACAATGCTGTACCACAGGATAAAGAGAGCTGATTAGCAAGAGCTTTCTTTGGCTTTCAGATGATTTCAAACTATGTAAACAATTGTTCGTCATTATATAATAATATCTCTTGAAAGAGATATGATAATGTGGTTCATATAGTTATGTAGTGTGGAATGGACATCAAAAGGTTCAGGCTAGAAGGACACAAACCTCTTCTCGCTACAAATTGGACTGGAAAAATAATGTGTACGCAAGTTTACTGGAGATTGCTTTGGTTGCTTAAGTGCCTCATGCAATCTTTGCCCTTTTGTTCAATTACTTCTAATGCTCAGCCATGGTGTTGCTTTCATGGGCTGCAGTCACACACACTAAATAATCCACTTTCAATCCACTTTCAGTGTATTTTCCAGGTGCATTGAAAGTGGATTGAAAGTGGATTATTTAGTGTGTGAGACCGCAGCTATGGGGTGTTATTTTGAAAGTTATCTTGGGTATGGAGTGTCAAAGATTGCTTGTGCACCCCTGCAGTCAGGCAGCAGCTTGTACCTGGTATAGAATCCCAGGCACAAACTGAAAAGTAATGCCCATGGGTCCATACTAGAACCTGAACCAGTGTTCTTGTAATAGCAGCCTTTGGCACTCCTGGGCTAGTGCTCCATTCAGTCTGTCTCAGCCTTTGTGACAAGCAAGGGCACCGCCTAATAGGGGTACCAAGGAGGTGGGGATGGACCTAGGGAGCAACCCAGGTCTTCCTTGGTGGAAGGAAGTACTAACCATGGCCAACCATGGTTAGCTTAGGCCCCGGTCATACGGCAAAGTTGCCGCGGGAGAGGCACGGATGGTGGGCAGATTATCCAGGTGCGATCACACCCCAACATCTGGGAAGTGGAGCGCACCCGTGGCTTACCGCTGAAAATGCACGTTAAAAAAGTAGTACCTCCAAAGTACTAGGAAACGTTTGCCACGGGCTGCCTCCAAACTCCCATGGTGTGATCGCGCCGGCGCAGCATTCCCCTCTGGTCCCTTGTTTACCTGCCGGCGCCGAGGGAAGAACCCGTGGTGTGCCGCCAGTGCGTCTGATCACATAATCGCGGATCAATTAGCCACGCCTCCCCCCCACGATATCCGGCCCGTGTGACCGGGGCCTTATTCAGGCTGCTACTTTAACATTAGGGAACTATCATACTGGGATCTTTATAAAAATGTCATTGCTTTGTGATTCTCTGTAGAAAGCTGGTTACTACATTGTTTTGAGATCTTTTTTTTTCATTTCTGAGAACTATTATTCCTAGTATTCCTTGGCTTGGAACGATAAAAAAGATTTCAATGAGTTTACATGTAGGATAGACTTCCGAGCAGTGGTATCCAAGGTTCTATTACTTAGATTCCAGAATCATTTTGATATTCTGTCTAGGTTCATTTTTTCCCCTTTAAAATAAAATGCTCTTTTTAAAAAACTAGTCCATGTTATTCATACAGAATTCTGTTCCACTGTACTTCTGTAAATTTGAATTCTTCCAGCAAAGGGAGTCAATAAAAGAGATAGGGAAATGTGTGTAAGCAACTATCAGAAAGCCATTTTTTAAAACATAAATGGATTGCAAAGTGGAATACTGATGTTAATCTTAGACTTTGCCTTTAGTAAACAAAAGAAAAAATGATTCAGAAATAAGAGAACATTGAGATATCTGTAGTCCAGACTAGCTACTAGTAAGAAAGGTTTATATTTGCCGCATAATGTGTGTCCAATATTGTCTTGGTAAGAAGTGTTGTATCAGCTAAAGTAAATTCTACCTGCAATTGCTATATTCTCAGACTAAGCAAAAAAGATTTTTGAAACCTTGGAGTTATTGGTATGCATTGTCAGAATCTGATTCAAGCTGTGTATCATTCTTGCTGCTCTCAAATGTAGCATGCTTTCCAAAGAAAATATTATAGCACCATAAAAGAGTTCTCTTAAGGAGTTATGGAATAATGGTGTTTGAGAATTCTACTGCTGAAAGAGCAACAGTTTAGGAATCACATTAGAATCTTGTTTGTATACCTTATTTATGGAAGAGATTTTTTCTGAGTGTGCTAAATTTAGCCCTGATCAAGAAATGAATAGAAAACAGAGATAAAAGTGACCATCATGCATTTAAGACAGTGGCTCTGTTCAGACATAACCTGAA
>NW_015176470.1:301014-311649 GCF_001447785.1 Gekko japonicus | reverse complement strand
TGCATCAAGGGCAGTGACCAGAGACAAGCCAAGAGTAAGCTAGGTTGACTGAATGGGTAAGTCACAAGAACCATAGTTAAGACTAACTGTGGTTAGTAATTTAGTACAAATCATGTTTCAGTTCTTAGTTTGATGTACCCTAGTAGCCATAAGGAATGGAGTGACCTGTGTTCAGATGATCACACTAACTATAATTACAGGACAATCCTATACAGATTTACTCTAAGCCCATTGAAATAATATGGTTAGTCTGGTGTTACTCTCCACAGGACTGCACTGTTAGTTTAGTTAAACCATGTGATATCAGAATCAAGCCAATGAAGCATAAGAAGAGAAGAAGAAGATGCATAAGAAGAGAAGAAGAAGAGAGAAGAGATTGGATTTATTGGATTGGATTTATACCCCGCCCTTCACTTGGAGCCTCAGAGCGGTTTACAAACCCCTTTCCCTTCCCCTCCCCACAACAGACACCCTGTGAGGTGGGTGGGGCTGAGAGAACTCTGACACAAACTGCTCTTTTAGGAACAGCTGTGCCAGAGCTTGTGACTGACCGAAGGTCACATCAGCAGGTGCAAGTGGAGGAGTGGGGAATCAAACCCGGTTCTCCCAGATTAGAGTCCGCACACTTAACCACTACACCAAATAACAGCAAGTGGGTAGGTGTTTGTGGAATGTAACTAGAGAATATCCCCAAAAAGCAATCTATTATGCAAATAATGTTAATTAGTATTCAGAATTATATACATACTGATAGATAAACAAAAAACTAATGTGAAAAATCTTTTAGATATCAGTAAATAGTCATTAAAACAACAAATATTAGTAAATATAATACAAAATTAAATCAGACCTTAAATATTAATAATATTAATAAACATGACCAATAAAACACTGAACATTAGTACCAGTACACCATTAAATCAGAATGTGGGTATCAGTAAGTATTAATAAGACCATTGTTAGTAACAACAAGAAAACAGACACACAGACACATACTTTTTGAAGAAATATGTCATAATTATGATATTCCTAAACAGAGCATGTTTGTATAAACTTTAAACCAGAATCTGACACAGAACAATACATATACTTCCTGCAATGTTAGTGATCGCCAGAACTCATCATTGTATGTTATACTCAAATGCACATAATTTAAAAAAGGTATAAGCTGTATCATAAGATCTTGGGTAACCATTTAAAAACATTAAAAAATATATTTTTTTGTCTTTTTTTCTTTGACCCTTATATAATCAGTCAATTTTGCCAGCACAGTACAATCTCATAATTTATCTAGCCATTTCTAATATGGCAGTAATTTCACTAGTCTCAAGTATCTTGTATATCTTGTATACTCCAGCTGCAGAAGTCATATAGGAAACAGTATACTTTATCCATGGGACATATTGTATTCTTGTTGTAAGTTAACAGTCTTTTCAGTTAGTGCAGTCTGGGTTTGCAGCACAATTTTTAAAAATCCATCTCTGAACATTGCCCTGAAATCTCCTGCATAATAGCATGCCCTCCAAAGATGAGGGAGGGGGCTTCTTTGTGTTCCTGGAACTTTCATAATTTCTTTCCAGAAGCTGAGTATATTCTGCAAATATTATGAAAGTATTGTGCAAATATAGGTTCAGTCCAGATATTACAGCATACTATCTGCCTGGAGGAAGACAGGCTAGGGCACAGCCCTGCCTTTTTAGTTTTTCCTATCAGTAGAATTACAGAGTGACAGACAGAAAAAAATAAAGTCACAAATAGTGTGGCATTTCAGACACAGAAGCCTCTCTTCCGTATAGGAACCGGGAGGGAAGCGATTTACCTGTCAACCGCTTCCGAGGAGTCTCCTGTTCCCTCTCCCGGTTCCGATACGCTTGTTTTCCGCCCGCGCGGGCTTTTTTTTTTTTTTGAACGTTCGGCTTATAGCGATATATCGATATATCGCTATACCGGAACCTCTAAGGAGTTGCATTCCAATGGGGTCGTTATTGCGACCATTTGAGGTTCTGGTATAGCGATATATCGATATATCGCTATAAGCTGAACGTTCAAAAAAAAAACCGATCGCCCGCGCAGGAAGAAAACGGCGGGAAAATGAAGCGGTGCGTGTGTGAAATGCCGAACCGCTTGTGAATCGGCTCCTTTCCGGTAGGGGCAAGCCGTGTGTGAAACGGCAGAGTTTTTTTTAAACCCGGGGGGGGGGAAGCACTGAAGATCATATAGAATTTATAGACTTGAACTGGAGCTCCTGGATTCAGATCCTTAATACAACATTTTAATGGTACATTAAAAAAAAACCCACTAGGTTTTCATTTTACAGAATTGTGTTTTTCCTAGATTAATAATGTCCAAAGTAATGTACTGTTGTCATATTCAAATTGCTGTTTTGAATAGTCATTAGCAAGGTATGAATACCGCTGTATGCTGGCAGAGTTAAAAAAATAATCAAATCTACACTTTGTAGGTTTGCTTTCAAAGAATTTACTACAACAGGATTTTTACGAAAGACAATAACTGACTGAAGGCCACTAATAGAACAGAGAGGACTTCAGAGCAGAAGCACTAACACAGACTAACATAAAGCAGAGAGAGAAAACAACAAGAGGTAGGCTGAACTGCAAGTCAAAAACATTCAATAAACCCTAAACACTAGCGAATGCTCCACGGCTCCCCCTAGAGCTTAAGTGGACTAAACTACTCTTTCAGCAATATTTACAGTAAGTAAATTCTTAGCAGGCTGTTGCTTCTCCAACACTGTACATACTGCAAACAAGTGTGGTCCATTAGATAGAACCTCATATTTAAGCTTGGGGGACTCAGTCAAAACCTTTGCTTAGCTCACGCTCAGTGAATACCCTTGGGGCACTTTAAGGTTTATGTTAGTTTCCTTTCCATAACATTAAAAAAAACTATGGATGGACACATATTTTTAAAGTTTGTCTATTTCTCTTCAGTACACACACAGACCCTCACACACCCAAATCTGCAAATTTCAATTAAAAACAAATACATGCAGAAAACAATCTATCTTTCCACTGCTTAACTGGCTCTTCCCCACTCACAACAAGGTCATTCTGCCCACTCTGAACCTTCCGCCATCCTCCCCCTTCATTGGTATAGAAGCTCCATTTCCGCTCATTTTAAAATTTTTGATTTTTTTGACAAGTGGCATGAGTCTAGTAATATGAGACTATCACTAGTCTCAGATCGCTGAATAAAAAAAAATAACACAATGGGGGGAATTTAAAAGGAGCTGCATGAGGTTGAGTTCCCTGCTGGTATTGACTTGAAAGAGGGAATGGAGAGGAGGCAAAAGGCAGTGTCCCCAGTACAAAAAAAAAAAAAAAGGATTTCAGTGCTGTATGCAAACAAAATAAAGGGGGGGATCATCAGCACATAATGAAATTAACATGACGTAAATCCATGACATGTAAAGAGAGGGACATGTAGAAAGAGAGACAGAGAGAGAGAGACAGACAGACAGACAGACAGACTGGGATGGGTAGCCTAAAGCTTTGAAAACATTTTCCCTTTCATGCTTTAGTTAACAAAGTTTTTTTGGGGGGACCATTTTGGCAGTCTCCAGAAGCCTAACATTAAAATGGTGGCTGAGCCACATGTTTCAACAGTTTCAACATCTGGTTTTCCCCTTCCCCCTTTCTGTTCCCTTTAATTCAGCAAACTAATGCTAAAATGCATGCGTAGAACCTGAACAATGAGGATTTAAATGGAAGGTGGTTGTTGGATGCTGCTGTGCAGATGCAATAGGGCAACTGCATATTTTTTTAAAAAACACCTTTTGACACCACCCGCAACACATCACAAGTGACATTCTGCCGTTATTTAGAAAAGTGTTGTTTTTTTATTGTAGCTGCAGAATAAAGACACTGGAGGAAAAAGAATGGTGTGTCAGGTGGGCACAGAATCCAAAATCAAAATTAAAGGCTTACTGCTCTGAAAAATCTGCAGTAAAATGTCCGTGCATAATGGGCCTATGTATGCACATATGTAGACTTTTGCTCATAATCTGGTGATTGCCCATAGGTGGGGGCAAGGCCAGCATGCTCCTGTCTTCTCC
This sequence comes from Gekko japonicus, assembly GCF_001447785.1. Taxonomy (NCBI): domain Eukaryota; kingdom Metazoa; phylum Chordata; class Lepidosauria; order Squamata; family Gekkonidae; genus Gekko; species Gekko japonicus. The sequence goes on along the minus strand of NW_015176470.1, from coordinate 307,574 downwards.
CTCTCTATGCACATTGTTTTCAATCCATCATCTGCAGAGGGTTTGTGGGACACCTGACATATAATTGATTTAAATAAAACCTACTTCTGGGTGATCACACTTCTGAACACCCACTAAATTTTGATATTGCTGCCATGAAATGAGGAAAATCTGATCCAGCCATTTTACATTATAGAAGCTTATAAACCAGAAGAGTTTGAAAATAAAAGGAATTTCCTTTTTCTGTGTTTTGTTGCTCCAGATCCTCTGGCATTATTGCTGTCACATTTGCAAATATGCTTTAAGGAAAACATGAAGAAAAGACAGGGCTGCCAATTTATCAGATTAAAGTACTGACCTTTGATAATAGCTTCATCTGCAGATAAGCTGTAGCTAAAAGTATGGGATCACGGATTGCTAAACAGATTGGAAAACCTTGGGGCTACAAACTTCAATTTTTAGACTATTTAGCAGATCCCATAGATTGCATAAAATGGTTTTAGATACTCTGTATTCTCCCCTTCCCAACTTTGCATAATATAACATAGAAATACACATGACCATTAATCAGTATTTTTGCAGTTATCTGTTTTTTGGCTCAATCTCTCCCCCCCTACTTTGCCTAGTCTTTATTGTATTGATTTTTGAAGAGAAGGAATGATGCTCAAGTATCATTCAATACAATATGTCCCCCACAACTTGTTCTACTGTTTCATTTTTTAATCACGTCTTTGCAGAAGGTTAGCCTGAGCCATGCAACTCCAAGTAATGTAAGGGGTGGAGAGGAGAAAAAGAGTGTTCAGGGCACACACCATCTTTAATTCTGTTTGGGAGGAACGATAATCTCTGTCATCAGGTTGAAGGCAGGAAACTGCCAACGCTGGCGCAAAACTGCAGCACTCTATCATTTGTGGGTTAATAAAAACAGTTTATGTGCAGGGTGGTGAGCATGAGGCAAGTTATGGAAAACAGTTCTCACCCAAGGACAGAGGACCAGATGTGCTAAGACTTATGGGAGCAATCAGGAATGGCCAAGGCTCTGCTGTGGGCCTTATTAAATTTGACTGTGATCCAGCACCTTCTACTTATTAAGCTGTCGGGAGTTTCAGTGATTAAAACCAAAGAAAGGTCAACCACAGACCTTTGGAATTTCCTCGGACTGGTATTTTCTTTTGGGTCTTAGGCCCTAATGAAGACTCTTTGCTTGATACGTGGATTTTTTAAAAATTGGTCTTTTGAGCTGGATTTGTCCATGGCTTGAGAAAATCTTCAATAGGTTTTTGCCTCTTCAGAACTCTGCACAGAGTTATCAAAAATCCTAACCAATAGTAAGAGATGAGGCCTTATAGTCTGGCTTTGCATATCATCATGGCCAAGATCAAAGGAACAGGTTAATGGGGATCTGGAGAAGTTTAATTATGTCCTAGGTTAGAAAAAAAAGAGGGTTAGTCACTGTAGGTGGGGTTGCTCTAAATAAGCTTTCAAAGCTCTGATAGCTGAAGTTTAATGTTTGTAAAAGGCATAATGAAATGGGTACTTCTGATGGATTTAAGGTTGCCAAAATCAACCCACTTGTCTCCAGCAGTAACAGATCTAATGCGCACCAGCTATAATCAATGTTCTGAGCAATTCTCTTGGGTTAAAGGTTGTTATTTCATCTACAGTGACAAATATTACCGCTCACAATCCCTTAATTATCATATTGTCACAAAGTGTTGTTTTGCACAGCCTCTTCATCCCTGCTTATCTCACAGCGGGGTTTAAAAGGCTACCATGTCTACAGGAGTTCTTTAAGCAGTTGATTTTTTTTCTTTGATGCTACCTATGTTTATTAGACTCTGGGCAAACTGGAACCTCTGTTAAATATAACCCCTGATCTTCACATAGCTATAAAAATGCACTCTGGAAACTTGGCACAGAAGACCTAGAGAAAATGTATTTTTTACGGTAATTTTTTTAAAAAAGTCACTTTGTGGTGAATGGGAGGGGGAGAGGGCAAACAACTTCTACTGTTTTACTTTACCCTCATAAATAAAAAATAGCTTTATTCTTCAAAGCCAAATGTGAATGCTATTGTGTGTCGAGATTTGCACCTTTTCCATTTCAAAGTGACTGCGTTCCAAAGTGTTTGCTTTCTGTATTGAAAAAACAAAGCACATGCAACCAGTCTGAATATCACTGTTTATATTTATACAGCAAGAGTCCATGTCATGCTGGAGATCGATGGGAAGCTAAGCCAGAATCTACATGACAGACTGCAACCACTTTGGGAGGGCAATTACAATATGCTGGGTCAATAACATACCTTTGAATAATATTTAAATGCACAGCTCCATCATCTCCAATGATTTTGTTTTCGTGTTACAATGGGCACCTTGTACAGAGGATACTCATTAGTGCAACAAGCATGTTAATAGTGTTTCCTCTCAAGGTGGAATTGCTGTTCTCATAGCTCACCAGCCAAAGACCCAATCAATAGGCACAGGCTGAAAGCACATGAACAAAGGTGAACATTCTCAGATAGTTCAGGAGAGATTGAGGATGAGGAATAGCTTGAACTGTTCACAGAGTGCCAGTGCTCTGATGAGCTGGGGACAATGTTGTTATAGCGCAGGGGAGAAGTGGTATGAACCAGTGCTTTTCCCAAAAGAAATATAGAACTGAGCACAGTGGTATTTGATCCGTAGTATGTGCCACTGTAATACAGTTGCATACATTTTGTGTGTGCATACACATGCTTTGTTGCTCAAATTCAAATTCTGTGACAGCCCCTGTTAAGTTGCTCGCTTAACAAAGCAGTCGGAGAGTGATTCAGCAAGAACACAACTTTATTCTTCAACTCGAACACAACTCCAACACGGATCAACATCTGATAGCCAGAACAGCTTTTGCATTAAAGTTGTTCCCTTTTTAAACTCTCCCGGCTAATGTAGCCATGCCTTACTGTACAATACCAACCAATAAGATTGTATACATAAGGACCAATCACTTATGATTTTGGTATACAGTGATGCAAAAAAAAAATGTTTGCAGTTCATTTCCTAGTTGTGCAGTGGTGATAGATATTGTGAGTGCATTCACAATTAATGAGGGGAAAACACAGGCTCAACAAAGTACAATACCTCAGTCCAAAAACCTATTGTGAATTTCTTGAATTCATTGTACTGAATGACCAACAACACACAACATTCTTCAGGAGAGTCTTTCTCTATTGCAATGGGAGTGTCAATAGGACCCAAGCTGACAGAAGTTATGTTAGGACAAAGACAGTGACAAAAACAAGAGGGAGAGCAGTATTTCTTTGGCATTGCTGAGTCTTAAGTGTAGGGCATTAAAGATATACATGATGCCATAGAGTCTGTGTGCTCAAATACTGGATGGAAACATGACCTTTGAAAAAATGTTCATCTTTATGCTCTCACTTGATACAAATGGAGTATATGTCAACAGTAGGTATAACTAGACCATAGTGGAATATATGTGAACAAAGCTCTAACGCTGAAATCTTACCCCTCCTCAAGATTTAGTGTGCTATACATAGGCCCAGTTTGGCATGGTGGCTCATCTGTGGGGTGTGTTCTTTCTTTTATAAGTCAGGTCTGTGTTTCCACAAGGAGGGAAGGTGACATAGTATAGCCCAGTCTCCTCATATCTTGGAAGTTAAACAGGGTTGGTACTTGGAAGGGAGACCACCAAGGTAGACTCTGCAGAGGGAAGCAATGGCAAGCCACCACTGCTCCTCTCTTGCCTTGAACATCCCTTGCTGATGTTGCCATATGTTGGCTGCAACATGACAGCACTTTACACACACACATACACACACATGCTCTGATAAATACCAAAAAGTGGCTTCTGACAACACTGTAAACCTGATGAGACTTGCCGAAGGGTTTTGAAGATGGAGGGACTCAATTTACTTCCCACTGTTTTAATGTGATTTTAACATGCTGGCATGCATTTCTTGTGTTCTTCCAAAACTCCAACGAAAAGACAGCAAATGGTTCCTTCATTTCTTCACATGCACTAAGACCCATGCACTGCTGGTTTTTCTGGATGATATTTTCACTGCATTCTTCTGATGCTAGCAAAATCTCCAGTTTGACTCTTTGACTATCTTGGATGCAGACAGCCTAATGGAAAGAAGAAACTGTTCATGTTGAAAAAGTCATCACGGCTTGGAGGCTGGGTTGAAAAGCTAGATTGAGTACTGTGATGATGGACAGACCAAACTGAAGGCATTGAAGCTCCACTCTGGGGAGTGCTTTTGTGTTGAGGATGTAGAAAGAATATCACAAATGTAAGAGACCAACGACAGTTCAGCGGTCAGGTCTAAAGATAGATTCTGACTGAGTTTCCAGCCCAAAGGTTTGCTGTTGATGAAGAACACTTCTCCATTTTGAAGCTAGATACAAATCAGAAAGTAGTGCATTGGCTCCAGTTTAGACCAAGGAAAGGCGACTCTTTTTTTTTTTAATAAAGGTTTTATTGGCTCCCTTAAAAAGGGGAGGTATTTCGCTTAAAAGAAAAAAAGGGAGGGGTAGACAGTGGGAGAAAGAGAAAGCTGAGTGATATGTAAACTGGTAAATTAAACTGTTAGTAATGTCCAATTAATCTTCTTGGGCTTCTTCTGTGTGTTGCCAAACTTCTTTTCTTAGTCCTGTTACATGTATTCTCTGTTAGTATGTTAGTAATGTTCCTTTGAGATTCTGTTAATAAAAAGGGTCTCTTCTGTGCACATCCGGAACCGCTTCTTTGCGTGCTGGGTACTTTTACTATCGCTGACGTGGAGGAGCTTCCTCTGTTGTCTCTGTTGTCTTCTCCTTCCGGCTTGTAAGATCCTCCTTCGGGTTGTTGTTAATACGCTCAGTTCATGTACTATAAATCCTCTTCCTTTCATGCCCCGGAGGTCCCCATTTTCGAGAATGGTATCAATTTCATTTTCGCTTTTATATTCGCTCCCAGACTCTCTATGGGTCCTCCTCGCAATTGTTGACTTATAAGCGCTTACAGGCACTTCTCGCTGTCACAATTCCAACTTATCTTTTTTGCAAAACTCCCGTCGGATTCACAGCCACAAACAGTCCAAACATTCAACAGCCGGCTCTTGTACACAAACAAACGAAGGAAAGGCGACTCTTGATCTCATGGACATGGAGAATATGGAGTCAGGCCACAGGATGCCTGTACTAGACCTGATGCACGAAACACTACACAACTGCCAATTCTGCTCTAGCTTGCATTCTAGTTGCCAAGGCACATGGTGTAGATATAGAGCTAGGGTTGACAACTCTGGGTTGTGTAATTCTAAGAGATTTGGAGATGCAGCTCAGAGAGGGCATGGTTTAGGGAGGGGAGGGACCTCAGCAGGGTATAATGCCATCAAGTCCACCCTCCAAAGCAGCCTTCTTCTCTGGGGGAACTGATCTCTGCAGTTTAGAGATCAGTTGTAATTCTGGGAGATCTCCAGGCCTTACCCTAGGTAGAGTACTTCATGAGCATCACTAACATCCTTAAGTCTTTAGGCAGATTGAAAATACACTTAGATGCTGAGGATCTCTATCTTTTTGTTTACTATAACATGTTGCCCCTGTACTTGAGGGATCCAAGCCAGCCATACTCTAATATAAAGTAATGTAAACAAACTCATTAACTGGCAGATGGAAAGCAAGGAGTAGCCATGCTTCCACATTCATTTTCCTGAAAAATGTAAAGATTGTTCTTGGATGAGGCCAGCAGGAACCCCAAGCCCAATTTAAAAACCAAGACATTTTGGAGGTTTAACAACAACGTGAAAACAAGTAAAAATAGTGTTTGTAACATGTTTGTTGAATAGACTTTGTTTTCTTTTCATAGTTTTTCTTTCATCTGATTATTGATGCAGAATTGCACAAAATTTCCACTAGTAAAGGTAAAGATTTCCCTTGCTCAAAAGAGTCGAATCTCCATTTCCAAGCCGAAGAGCCAGCGCTGTTCAAAGACGTTTCCATGGTCATGTGGCCATCATGACTAAATGCCGAGGTGCACGGAATGCTGTTACCTTCCCACCGAAGGGTCAATATGTGTTCTAGTCGAGAGAAAGAGATTGAGTTTCTAGACACTCTAAATGACTGTGCTATGGAGCAGATGGTCACGGAACCTACCAGGGAAGAGGCGATCCTTGATTTGGTCCTAAGTAACACTCAAGACCTGGTGAGAGATGTAAACGTGATTGCACCGCTTGGGAACAGTGATCATAATCTTGTTGAGTTCAACATTTGTACAAATAGGGAATTGGCCAAAAAGACTCACACAACCACTTTTAACTTTAAAAGGGGTAATTTTTCTGATATGAGGGAACATGTGGGGAGGAAATTGAAGGAAAAAGTAGAAAGGGTCAAAACCATTGGGGAAGCTTGGAAACTATTTAAAACTACAATCCTAGAAGCTAAAAAAAAATGGTTAACAAACAAAGTAATGGAAGCTGTAAAAGGTAAAAAGGATTCCTTTAAGCGGTGGAAAGCTAGTCACAGTGAGGCTGATAAAACGGAACACAGGCTATGGCAAATAAAATGCAAGTCTGTGGTCAGGCAGGCAAAAAGGGA
>NW_015176470.1:289017-298856 GCF_001447785.1 Gekko japonicus | reverse complement strand
AAGGGCAACTCGAATGATAAAAGGGTTGGAACACTTTCCCTATGAGGAAAGGTTAAGGCGCTTAGGTCTCTTTAGCTTGGAGAAACGACGACTGAGGGGTGACATGATTGAGGTTTATAAGATTATGCATGGGAAAGAGCAGGTAGAGAAAGAGGTACTTTTCTCCCTTTCTCACAATACAAGAACTCATGGGCACTCCATGAAATTGCTGAGCGGTCGGGTTAGAACTGATAAAAGGAAGTACTTCTTCACCCAAAGAGTGATTACCACTTGGAATTCACTGCCACAGGAAGTGGTGGTGGCTACAAGGATGGATGGCTTCAAAAGGGAATTAGATAAGCATATGGAGCAGAGGTCCATCAGTCGCTATTAGCCACAAGGTATAGATAGGGACTCTGGGGCAAGTGATGCTCTGTCATCTTGGTGCTTGGGGGGGGGGTCAACAGTGGGAGGGCTTCTAATGTCCTGGCCCCACTGGTGGACCTCCTGATGGCACTGGTATTTCTGGCCACTGTGTGATACAGAGTGTTGGACTGGATGGGCCTTTGGCCTGTTCCAACATTGGCATCTCTTATGTTCTTATGTACCTATTTATCTACTTGCAATTTCTTGCTTTTGAACTGCTAGGTTGGCAGAAGCTGGAACCAGAGACAGAAACTCACTCCGTCATGCGGCACTCAGGTCTCGAACTGCTGAACTACCGACCTTCCAGCCTGCAGTTCAGCGTTTTAACGACTTGAGCCACTGCAGCTCCTAAAATTCCCACTAGAACTGCATAAATCTGGCTTACAACTACACACTTAGAACTGTTCTATTAGATTCTCTGATGAAGCTAACACAAAAGGTATAATCATTAATTTAGTATATACCTGTTCTTTTTTATTGCACCACTAGGTTTTTGCCTAAGTTTTCTTGTACATAATATCTAACATGTTATCTGCATGTTATCCAGCCCATCAGTTAAGATCTGCTTCCAAGCCTTGCTCTCCATCCCCCCCACCTTCAGAGGTGAGGTGGGTGGTGGCTAGAGGCAGGGCATTTTCTGCGGTGACACCTTACCTTTGGAATGCCCTCCCCCTTACCTGCCACCTACTTTAGTTTCTTTTAGGGGACAGGTCAAAACACATCTTTTTACCCAGGCTTTTAATTAGAGGGTTATCAGGTTTTAAAGCTTTTGGGTCCATTTTATGGATAGTTTTTTATACTGATGTGTCAAATGGTTTGTTTTTAGTGGCTTGTTATTAATATTGTGATTCGGTTTTAATTGTAAGCTGCTTCAAGCTGATCTGAAGAGGTGGCATAGAAAAGAAGGAAGGAAGGAAGGAAGGAAGGAAGGAAGGAAGGAAGGAAGGAAGGAACATACTGAATGTATGGGAGAATATATATGCATGTGTATGTATGTATGCATGCAGTGATAATGTATGTATGGGAGAATGTATATGCATGTTATATGCATGTATGTGCATGTTTGCAAAGGGTGGATGGTATATATGAGGCCTATCAGTTTCTTCTCCACTATGGCAAGTATCACACACCTCATTTCACTTAATGCCTGCTCTATACATATAGTGGAAGTATGATAGAATTCTGAAGTGATAAATTAGAATGTACCACAGTTGATTGCAGGTGGGGGGAAGGATAACATTTCTAAATGCTCCCTTATGTAAAAATAAATTTTGCAAGTAAAAATCAGGGGGAAAGGTTATAGTCCAACCAGGTCTTTGCTGGGCTACTTCAGTTTTTATTTGCAAGAACTTTTGTCTAAAGTAGGGTAATATTTGTTTTAAAAATGTGATATCCATACCTGCAGTCTGAAGTGGTACCGTGTACTCTGTCTCATTCTGCTGCATGCGTAGCCTGGACCTACAGCTTAGCTAAAAAAGAAGCCTTTTTGAGCTCTAAGTACTTAAACAGTTAACAAGGAAAAAGATATTACAGTCTATCATTTAGTTTAAACTGAGATCAGGAAGCTTGAGATCAAACAGTGGTTAGCAATGTGGGTTTCGAAAAAGACTAGGGGTGGGTGTTATTCATACTTTAATTAACTCAAATACCAACTGTGAATATGTATAGGATCAGACATCCCAAGGTGCAGAGTCCCACAGAACTCCATACTTTCCTGGTTCTTTTAACACTGGATCCCTGAAATGAAGGAAGGTTCTCTTTTCATCTTGTCTTCTATGAAACGCCCAACTTCCAACTGAATGATCATCACCACTCCTAAAACAAATGCCAGTGGAGTCCTCTCTCTTAAAGCCCACTTTGTAGCTATCAGGTTTTGATAGCCTATATCAAAGGCACCTTCTAATCATAAGAAAACTTCCAAATGCTTTTCAAAATTAATATTTCTCCTAAAATTGTCATTTGTGATTCAGCTGGAGCTGGGCAGCCATACTTCTCAGATATAGGGATGGTCCTATTATGTGTATTTGTATTTCTCCTAGCATACTCCTTGGACTACAAGGAGAATTCTGCCAGCTCCTAACAGGATTAGGATCCAGGAGACTGTGACAAAAGCATCCACCTTGCCAGGATCATTGTTAGGCTGGGTTGGATCCTGCAATCCATCAGTGAAAGGAATAGATGGTCACGAATATTTCTGAGATTCCCCTTCCCAAAGCTGTATTTTCTGATCCTGGGAAAGTTTATTCCTGAGGCTGTAGAACCTGCAGAGAGTCATGTTGGTTGGGAGGCTCTAGTGGAGAGGGAGATGGGGAAGAAATTGCTTCTTCCTGCTTCATCCATGAGCAAAACTCCCCTGGCAGAAGAGGAAAGGAGATAGGATTGCTAGTCTCCAGGTGGGGCCTGGGGATATCCCAGAATTACAATTCATCTCCAGGCTACAGAGATCAGTTCCCTGGGAGAAAATGGTGGCTTTGGAGGGTGGACTTAATGGCATTATACCCCACTGAAGTCCTTTCCTCCACAGGTTCCACCTCCACATTTCTCAACCTGGAGCTGGCAACCCTCGGAGGGGGTAATTTTGTTTCATCCCCCACCCCACCTCAGCAGCCTCCCAATCCAAGAGGCTATTAGACCAAAGGGGCAACCCCAGGAATAAACTTCCCCAGATTTGTAATTGACTGCTTGGGGTAGGGAAATGCACGTAATGTCTGCAAATCTTGTGCAGTTCTTGAATGGTTCTTGTGCAGGATCCAACTGTCTGCAGGTGGATTTAGACAATCCATTCAAATGATAATTACATTAATAATCTGTATTTCATTCAAATGTATGTTTTTAATAAAATAAATGTAATTTATTTCATGGGAGGGGTTTAATTCTTTCATCTGAACCATTTTTCAGGCTTCCCTTGCAACCCACAGCTTGTATTTGCTCCATTCAGGCAATGTATTAGCAATCTTGTTTGCTTCCTTCAGTGGAGCAAATAGTAGGTCCAGGGACCATCTGAGCTTAGGAAGAGTCAACCTCCTTCCCTTTGTCCTTATGGCCTTACACCAACTCATTCTCTGGATATCTAAGCATGGCTCTCCAAACATCATATCTGGTTTGGATCTAAAGCTGAGTTAATGTATGTAGAACTTATTTATTTGTTTAAAAGATTTGTGCCTGCCTTTCTGTCTTTACAACGGTCACTAAGGCAGCTAACAATTTAAAACATAGATGATAAAATTACATTTCAAAACCTTTAAAATCAACCCCCCTCAAACATACATCATTAAAACATTTTTTTAGAAAGTTAAAAAACAGAGTTAAAATACATATAAAATAGTTAAAATACATTAAAAAATTAGGAAGGATGGATCATTGAGGAATGCCAAACAAAACAAAAAAGTCTTCACCGCTGGTGGAAAATGGCAACAGAAGGGGACAGAAAAATCTCCCTGGTGAATCTCCTTGACTGAGAAGGCCCTCTCCAAGGCTGCTGCCCACCTAAGCTCAGGAGGTGGGGGCACCTGAAGCAGGGCCTTTGAAGTAGACCATAATGGTTGGCCGAGTTCATAGGGGATTAGGCAGGCCTTCAGGTATGTTGGTCCAAATCGTATAAGGCTTTGAAGATCAGGACCAGCACCTTGAATTGTGCCCAGAAACAAATTGGAAGTCAGTGCAGAAGGGTGTTGTGCTCCCTATGACCCACTCCAGTCAACATCCAGGTTGCGTTGTTCCGTACCATTTGAACTTGTCAAAAGCATTTTGAAAGTCCTGGCATTCAATGTCTACCGGCTCACCACTATCTACTTGCTTGTTTGCTTTCAAAATTGAACTCCAAAAGGTTGGTGATACAGGACTTCTGTTTGCAGAAGCCATGGTGATTTCCCCCCAGCAAGCTTTCCCTCAGCAAGGCACAGCAAGCTCTGTGCCTAACAATTCTATCTTTGATTGCAGTTTCAACTAATTTGCCTGCGATGGATGTTAGGTTGACTGCCCTGTAATTCCCTGGTTGGATCCCTTTTAAGAAATTGTTGTCACATTTGCTATTCTCCAGTCTTCTGGCACAGCAGATGAATTTAGTGATAATCTACTTGTTGTATGACTCTATATATGTGGTAACCTTTCCCGTGAGTGGGTTCCTCATAACTGGAGCAGAACTATAACTATGCAGTTCCTCTGTTTTGGAAAATCTGTTGCAAAGTTTAAAATCCACCATCACAAGCCTACCTCTCCTGGATGAAAGCCAGCATGATGTAAGGGTCAGAATGCTGGGCTAGGACCAAGGAGACCAAGACTGGAATCCTCACCTGCCATGAAGCTCACTTGGTAACTTGGGCCAGTTACTCTCTGCCTAATGTACACAGATGGCTAATCTCTGATTAATGCACATGGGAAGCCAGGAACATACATGGCTTACTGCATCACCCATAGCTATGTTACCAGTGGCAACCCATGTGGATTTCAGCATGTATGAACTGTGAACCAAAATCAGGAATATCAGTACAGATAAGCTGTGAATAAGTATGTTTGAAAACTGCATCACCCTAAGGGAGTCTTTCCGCATAATCGGTCTTGGGCTTGCACATGGCCACAGAATTCTGATGAAAGTCCAGTCTAAATCAGATTTACATGCATGCCTGTTCTGTCTCATAAAGGATGGCACTAGTTCCCATTATCTCGGCTGTGGTGTAAAATGCTGTCAAGTCACAGCAGATTTATGGCTATCCCATAGGGTTTTCAAGGAAAGAGCTGTTCAGCATTCTTTGCCATTGCCTGGCACTGCATAGCAACCCTGGACTGACTTGGTAGTCTCCCATCCAAGATCCAATGAGATTGGGCTAGCCTGGGCCATCTGGGTCACCCATTATCTTAGCAGCACTGAAAAAGTTATTCCCCAGAACTGTTGAGATGCAGTAACACAGGGCTGCTTGCATGGAAGAATTAAGTACTGCCACAGCATGTGTGAACATAAGCCTCTTTCAATTCAGGACATGTGGGGACTAGATATACGTTTTAACTGCAAATGAAGGAATAGATTCTACCGCTGCTAATGTTTTCAGGATTTCCCACATAAACTGTACATACTTAGGCTGGGGAATAAGCTTGAACAGGCAAGGCAGGTGTCACAAAAGGAACAGCTAATACACCAGTTTTCAAAATCAGGCCTGAAATTGAAACTGTGCCGATAGTGGATATATGTCACCAGCTGAGGGGGAAAGGAGAAGTGCCTCTTGTATGGATCCCTATTATCCCAATTAAGCATTTTCCCTACGATCACAAAGTAGTAAATGGCTTGTGTTAAGGCAACACTGCAGTTTCCCTCGGACACAAGGCCATTTTACAGTTTATTTATGTTCCATTCCATTTAGTATGCGGTGTGGGCATGGTGCCATGCTGACTTTTAACCCTAATGGAGAAAACACACAAGTTGACTGTGGGCCTCTAGGGGAAAAAGAGCTTTAATGGCAATTTGAGTGTAAAATCTGGTCTGTGGAAGAAAGGTCACAACATCTGCATAACCCCCTTGAGTCAGGCTTAGAGCTCTGTCTGCCTTCAATGGAGGAGGCATTTTCCTGTATCTTGAGGCTGCTTTAGTTTGAGGTACAAGGAACACATGACAGAATCAGGGGAGCTGAATGATGTTTGTGCATGTTTGACTGCACTCTGCATCCTAAGAGAAGACTTTTGTGAAACTCAATCAATACTACAACCATGTCCTGTACTGAAGCAATGTTCTTTCATTCTGTTACAATAATGAATTGAAGTCTCACAACAGCAGGTATTATATAAGCACCACTCAGCCCTTGATATTCAATCACCTTTAACTGGTTGTGTCTATCTGAAATCCACCAGCAACAGTAGTTTTACAATACCCCAATGGCAACCTTTTATTATCCAGTCTACAGATACACAGAGAGAGAGACAATACAAAAACAAGAAAAATATCAGCTTTCCAGCTGATATGCTCAATTTTTAAAATTTAAAGTCTAATGTATAGAAATTCTTTTTAAAAATCCCCCCATAAACAAAATCAAGCAGGGTTGAGGGGTTTGTCCATCATTTACTAACCATTTAAAAATTGCTGCCTGCTCAAAGTTTCAGATAAAATCCATGTGCTTGGGATGTTATTTCATCAGACAGTATTTTTGCAAATAAAAATGTAAAGGAACCAAAAGCCTCACATTCTTTTTAGTCATTTTGAAAACATAAACCAGACATTGGAGAGGATTTTAAAAGTGGATTTGACATTTTAATCTTCAAGCATATCCATTAACCTTTTCGTTGTGTGACACGTTTGGCAGCAACATGGAGGGCTTTGCAGAAATGACTTGGGAATCAGAGATACCATTTAGTTTAGGACAAAACTCAATCTGGCAATTATGTTTGGCTAATTAGACAAAATTTGGGTCCTTTTAAAAAAGATAAGCAGTAGAAACTCAAGGATTTGAATGGATCAGTTCAGAAGAGCACCATTAGAGAGCAAGTTCAGTACACTTCCAAATTCAGTGCTATGCAAGGTTTTAACTAATTCATGGATAAGATTTTGGATCCACAGACCAGTGAAAGTATCTGGCAAAGGCTGCAATCCTAATCCCCACTGAATCACATGGGTCTTACTCCTGAGCAGACCTGAGCAGGATTTCTCCCATTGTCAATCATTAAACTGAGCTCACACTATTGGTGTGAGACCATGATAATTAAGTGGCACAGGGAATCAAAGAGTTCAGATTTTTTTTAATGAAAGTCCTGAGGTTAAAATACACAAACTGCAGTTTTGAATAGGGGGAGGGGGAAAGCATTTCACAGCTAAAACATATGAGTGTGGGGGGACTAAACTTCACACATATAATAAAACTAATGTCAAGATCAATTTTCTTCCCCAAACAGCATGGAACTCTAAAACCTTCTGAAGCCCTAGAAAGTTATAGTGAAAGACAATCTGCAAAATATCAGCAGTCTTTTCAAACATGTGGTAATGCTTTTCATCAAATATATAAAGTGACCCAATTGTAAGAGGTAGCAAGTAAGAGGCTGTATTTTTTTACATTTTCAAAAATCACATTATTAAATGTTTATTAAATTGAAAATCCCCCCTCCCATCCTATAAATGATCACTAAAACATCCTTGTGGGGGAGAGTGCAATAAATAGTAATTAGTAAAGCAATCTATCAACAGGACAGTATATGTCTTCCTGTGCTAGGAAAGGTAGGCTTGGTGTGAATTAGCACCTCATAGGAAAATCTGTGTTCAATATACATCTTAATGCTGTAGCATTTACTACTTTTTAAGAGCACCTTTTTAAAAGGCAGACTGAGGGCTCCTTCCTAAAAGCATTTCCTTTTGAGTAAAACCTATTGGAGGCCCCACAAAGAACAAAGGAGGCGGCACCTCTGACCCAAACTATATGAACATATTGCTCCCTTTGCCTGCATTCATACAAGCATATAATTGCCATCCTTAGTGTTAACGTTCAACAATTTTTGTAAATGCATTTTACACTCACATTATCTCAATAATACTTACAAGAAGCTCTTATTATTCCAGTACTGTAGTAGAAGTGTGTTGGGGGGGGGGGTATTGCAAGACAGTGGCTCGCCTAAAGGCCACAGTGATCTAATGACTGTAATGAGATCTGAATTGGGACCAGAATATACTGTTTATTCTCTTAATCACTATACTACAGTCTCTCAGTATAGGCACATAAAGAAGAAATTTGCATTCATGTTGTAATACCATAACTGCCCCCCTGCATGCAAAATCTGCTGCTGGTGAATGTCCTATACTTATTAACATTTTACATTTCTTTTACAACTAGTGGCATGTAATCACAGCTTTCCATATTATGTAACAAAGGAACAGGAAAAAATATCCTGATCAGAGAGAAATTTAAAAGAGAGTGAACACAGGCAACAGGTCAAGGGACTCCCAGGAGCCATTTCATGTGGCCGCTAGGTATGTGGAAGGACACTTTTACCTAGGAGAGCTGAAAATCTGGATTCAGGTTCATAGACCTTTCCAGATATTATAATTGTGCATTCTGGGAGCCTGCAAAATGTGTAAACCAGGAGTGTGTGCTTTTTATGATGCTGCTGATACACACAGTAACTATTTCATCTGGAACATAAGCAGAACCCTGCTGCATCAGATCAGTGGTCTATCTAGTTCAGCATCTTATCTCATACAGTGGTCAACCAACTTGCTCACTGCTGCTCAGCTGTTTTGGGCTGTCTTCTGCAGTCCCTTTAAAGTCTAAAGGGACTGCAGAAGACAGTCTGAAAAACACTACTCAGCTGTTTTTGGGGCTGTTTAAAGGGACTGCAGAAGACAGGCCCCAAAACAGCTGCAGGCAGGGAGGCACTCCCGACTGCCTAGTTGTTTTTTGGGCTGTCTTCTGCATTCCCTTTAAAGTTTAAAGAGACTGCACAAGACAGCCCAAAACAACTGTGGGGTGGGGAGTGCCTCCCTGCCCTGCAGCTGTTTATGTAGCTTTCATGGGGAACAGAAAGCAGGAGTTAAAAGGAACTCAGAATCCTTTTAAACCCCTGCTTTATGCTCCATCCATGAACCACCACAAACTGCTTTAGACCCATCACAAACTTCGTGGTGAATTTTGTTTTGTGGTTTGGTTTGTGCCCATCCCTATGTCTGGGGGCACCTTGTTCAGGACCAAGAGGTCCAATTTACTTGAAATTTGGGGGTTGTTTAAAGGACAGCAGTTCTGCTGCAATTTTGGTACCAGTAGCTTTAAAAAGCACCCATAAAGATTCACCATAGGAAATAATGGAGCCAAAAATATCAGAATCCTGGGGAAAAAACCATGAAATTGAGACTACCAGTATTTTTCAGCTCCCTGATATCCCCCCCCCCTTTTTGCACTACACATCCCTAGGCACTGATATTCAGAGATTTATTGCCTCTGAATTTGGAAGTTCCCTTTAATCACCATGGCATAAGACCATAAGAAAAGCTCTCTGGAATGGGCACCACACAATATGCATATTTCTCATTTCTGATAAAGTGGTAATTGTGCATATCTGGAGAGTCATGAGTGGTGTGTGCTCCCAGTAGGCATTGTTGGATTCCCCCAGACATAATGTTTGAAAACAACTCATGTCAAAGCACTTTTCTGAGTGTCCCGCTATGGGCATAAACTGAGATTTAGCTCATTACACGTGGTGCTGTTAATGATGGCATGCAGACTCACAGTTTTGCATTCATGACAAATGAAATTGACTTGCCACACACTCAGTGCTTGTGTAGCCTGTTTACCCTGATATTAATTTTCTTCATTTCAAATAGAACTCTCCTTCATAGTATGCTTAACCCAGACTTGTCCTATTGTTTTAAGTAACGTGTGAAGTGCTCGTGGGTAAGTGCATAAGAGATCACAATACAATAATGGTATCATTATGGTATCAGTGTTATAATTCCAATGCATTTTATTCCA
>NW_015176470.1:284551-288971 GCF_001447785.1 Gekko japonicus | reverse complement strand
GTTAGAGAAATTGCATTAAAATAGCACATTGGGTCATTCGTACTTCTGAATACTGTTTCCAGTTTGAGATTGGTAGTATTTCTTGGATATTATGCCAAATGAAATTGACATTTAGAAGGTTTGTTATTGCACCAGCTCCTAAATTAAAGCTACATTCCATTCTGTTTCTTACAAATCAGAAACAACACATTCAATTTGATTAATAGATGAGAAACATAAGGCAACCACGAGAAAAGTTAAATTGTGCTTTGAAATGACAAATCTTTATCTTTGTGATAATCAGCAGTGCAGGTATGAAACAGAATTTATTGATGCTTGCTTGCTGTATAAAAATGCTCTATAGACAGAACATAGAAATGATTTAATAAGTTCTATGAAAAGTCAATTTGCATGGGATCAGCACCCAGCCTATAAAGGGCGGTAATGGATTGTTGGCTTGATTTTATACCACTTGACATCAGATTACAATACACTGAATAAATGTTAACCTATAATCCCTTTAGTAAAAGCTAGCATTGTTTGTCTTCCCTTGTAGAGACCACATTGATTTTCTTTTATTGGATGCTCAAGCACTGCACCTCAGATTGATTACTTTGAATTAAATGTGCAGAGGACATTTTTATTATTCTAAAAGAGCATTCTTAACATTAAAGCACTCCCTTTCTGATCTTTTCCCCCAAACAAATATTCCAGAATGTAGATTCTTCCTTTTAATTTGGATTTCCTTAGATTTCCTATTTTGTTTCAGTGCTGCTGTGATGCTGACCCCTGCTCTTCCCCTCTGACCCTTGACCCTGAGACATCTGACCAGTGAACACTCTGGAGGGGGGGGCAAATTAATAGAAGCTCTGCTTGTTAATTGCATAAGAGAAAAGCCAAAGAATTCATCACCTCAGTCATGGCCATTGCTTCCCTTTGACCCCTTTCTCCCACAAGGCTTTTGCTGGTGGTCACATCTGTGGTTTTCCTATACCCACCATATTTGCCATATAATTATTCAGCATCAAACCTTATTAATCAAATCGATGCTGTGTTTTAAATGGAAATTGCAGGATTAATACAGGCATTCATTTCATCCTGAAAATCTTGATGGCTTTAGCACATGGAATCCAATTGGATATAAAAGAAAGGATGTAGAGACTTGATTGAATTAGGAGAGCCATGCTGCACATTAAATTACATATGCCAGCAGGGGTCCATGCTTTTATAGGGATATAGTACTACAGGGTCCAGACGTCAGATGACCTCTGGTGGACCCCCCCCCCCGTTTGCTACTCACAGTGCTTTTATGATCAACATGAATTTAGTTGGTTTCCCATAATTACCTTATTTTTTAAACAAAGATTTTTAAAAAAAATTGAACTAGCATATGCAAAATTATCTGAATGGCTTTACATCATTAAAAATATCATTGGACTGGACCGTACAGTCATAGACATGCACTTTGCATACTTGAGCCTGTTCATATTAGATATGGAACCTTGACTTGTTTTTGCTTTTTGCATTAAAATCCAGGGCTCTTTAATGAATTAGTTCAAACAGTTATTACAGTCGGTATTTCTGTATGCTTGAAGCTACCAATATTAATGGCTACAGTTTCCACAAAATAGTTTGTGAGCCATATTTTCCTTCCCTCCATCTCTGGGTGGCATGCGAACAGCCAAGAGGAAATGTATATATCCACCACATGGAGATGTAATTTCTGTACTTGGTTCTTCTCACAGGTCATATGTGTGTGTCATCTCTCTCCCCACCCCCCCTTGTATGAGACTTGGAAGCAGAGAGAATGGAAGTGTGAGCTGCTTGTCCTTTTGTTGCCATTTCCATGGAACATGTGAAACAACCATGAGAGAACCCCCTCCAGCTTTTGCACCTTCATCAGTTAAGATTTGCAGGTTTCACTGAAAACTTATTGGGTATATGCTACCCTCTGCTTCTTGCCACAAATGCTCCTCTCTTGCTCAAAATGCTGAATGAAAGTCTGCATATTTTTGGTCAGCACTCAAAAGACCAGCCACCCACTGCTGGCTTACTTTTGATGACACTCTTGTTGATTGCTATGAAAATATGTGCACTGTATGTGAACCTTTACCAAAGTTTTAATTTTAGTCCCTTACTCTCAGTGAAACTATTTTTGATTACTATGAACTCCCTGGGGAGCGAAAGCAGCATGGTATATTTATAGCCCAATCTCATCAGAACTCAAAAGCTAAGCAGGATCAGTGCTTGGATGAGAGACCACCAAGGAAGACTCTGCAGTGGAAGGCAATGGCAAACTCTTTGCTTGTCACTTACCTTGAAAGCCCCCTGCTGGGGTTGCCGTAAGTTGACTGCAACTTGATGGCACTTCACACGCACACGCACACATTCACTGATCATTCAACCAAAGCAGCCTTCATTTCATGACAAATTGTCCTACTTGGACTAGTTTTCTTGACTGATTCCTGCAAAAGTTTCATGTGGTAGCAGGGGTCGTTTAGTAGAAAAAGAGCTAGGGGAACTCATTAGCATAACTCATTAGCATATGGTACACCCCCTGACATCACCGGAAGTGTGTCATAAGGCCACACCCCCTGAAATCACCGGAAGTGTGTCATAAGGCCACACACCCCGCCCCCAACAGTCCTGGCCGCCGCCGGCCTTGCAGCTCCACTGCCGAGCCCCATGAGGGGCCCGGTGGTGGACCTGCAAGGCCGGCGGGAGTGCAAGGAAGCCCCGCGAAGGCCCTCCCTGGCCCCAGGCAGGCAGGGGTGGGGACAGGCAGGGAGGGAACAACTCCCGTACCTCACCTGGGGGAATGACCTCTGTGTGGTAGTGTCTCCCTATCCCACTATAAACCCAACTCCTGTGTCCAGATAATATTTGTTTCAGTAGAGGCTGAATTTTCAACTGGCTTTCTGTCATAGCTAGAGTTGTGGAGTGAGTTGGTGCAACCAAGCTATAATTTCTGGGCATACGCTATGAGTAGGTGTAGACATTCCATTCATACCAGAAACTTTTTTACTAAATATCATTCCAGATGGATTAAAATATAATGAAGTATGTATTATTGTATACATAGTCACAATGTCGAGAATATGTATAGCTAAGAACTGGAAATCGGATTGTATACCGAGTATGGAAGATTTAATTAGCATTCTCTTTAATATAATTGAAATGGATAAGTTAAATATGTTTTTGGCGGGAAAAACGGAGGAAAAATTTAAACAGAAATGGCAAAAAGCCATAAAATGGTATGAAGAAAAAATTAAAATGTAACCCCCCCCCCAATTGTTGAAAAAGAGGGACAAATGTATGTATGTTATGGAAAATTGAAAATAATTTAAAAAAAAAAAAAAAAGAATTCTTATGACTATAGCATCAACACATGTGCACCGATATTCTGATCTGGCAATTCTGAATACTTGCTGGAAGAGTTCATCAACACCAAACTGAAGCTGAATGAAAAAGCTGACTGCCCTGATGATGCAGGACTGTTTCCAAGCCCTTAGTGCACTGATGTCTGCATAAATGAAAGCTGAAGTGAACTCCGCTTAAAGGGATGCAAAAGAAAGAGAAAGAACAAGATGTACCAAGAAAGGTACCGAGAAAGGTACTTGTCAGCCGCCCTGAGCCGTTAGAGTAGGGCGGGATATAAATCCCAAATAAATAAATAAATAAATAAATGAGAATTAAGCAGGTTGAAGGAATGCCAGTGAATGGAGCTGCAAGATTAGGTCTCTACTCATACTCTGAAGTGGGGAGGGTGGATCAGGTCAAGACCCTAGCTAAAATACAGGAGGAAGCAATAGTATCTCTGTAATTATGATCAAAGTGCAAATAAAAAGAAGGGATTGCATTATAATTAAGAAGAGCTGCAAAGACATACAAAATAGATTGTTGTGCTGTGATGCCTACTAACTGTAATTCCATTACAAATCTGTAAAAAAAATTATGGGATATAAAGATTTTCCAAAGCAACTGATGTCACAGTGGTCAAAATAAATTTATATGTACACATAACTTTCCTCCAGTGCTACTGCTTTCATGACTTCACTACGATCAGTTCTCAGCTACGGAACAAGTATGTGCTAGATCAGTTCCCATTCAAGTGGGGGGGGGTTGTTGTTGTTCAGTCGCACAGTCGAGTCCAACTCTTCGTGACCCCATGGACCACATCACGCCAGGCCCTCCTGTCTTCCGCCATCCTCCGGTGTTTGCTTAATTTCATGTTCATTGCATCAAGAAGGAGAAGAAGAGGAGGAGGAGGAGGAGTTTCAAGGGGGGGGGGGTTGTGGTTGTTCAGTCGCACAGTCGAGTCCAACTCTTCGTGACCCCATGGACCACATCACGCCAGGCCCTCCTGTCTTCCGCCATCCTCCGGTGTTTGCTTAATTTCATGTTCATTGCATCAAGAAGGAGAAGAAGAGGAGGAGGAGGA
>NW_015176470.1:269837-281483 GCF_001447785.1 Gekko japonicus | reverse complement strand
CCTTCTGAACAATGTTATGAACCTCTGTCCAGAGTTCTTCAGGCACTCTATCTATCAAATCTAGTCCCTTAAACCTATTCTTCACCTCCATTGTATATTCATCAGGGATGAGATCTAGGTCAAACCTGAATGGCCTAGTGGTTTCCCCAACCTTCATCAGTTTAAGTCTGAATTTTGCAATGAGTAGCTCATGATCTGAACCACAGTCAGCTCCAGGTCTTGTTTTTACTGACTGAATAGAGCTTCTCCATCTTTGACTGCAAATGATGTAGTCAATCTGACTTCGATGTTGCCCATCTGGTTATGTCCATGTGTAGAGTCATTTCTTAGGTTGTTAGAAGAGGGTGTTCACTATTACCAGCGTGTTCTCTTGACAAAACTGTGTTAACCTTTGCCCTGCTTCATTTTGTTCTCCAAGGCCAAACTTGTCCCTTATTCTGGTTACCTTTTGATTTCCTACTTTAGCATTCCAGTCCCCTATGATGATGAGGATATCTTTTTTTGGTGTTAGTTCTAGGAGGTGTTGTAGGTCTTCATAGAACTGGTCCTCTTCAGCCTCTTCTGCGTCAGTGGTTGGGGCATAGACTTGGATTACTGTGATGTTGAATGGTTTGCCTTGGATTCGGACTGAGATCATTCTTTTGTTTTTGTATCCCATTACTGCCTTTCGTACTCTCTGGTTGACTATAAAGGCCACACCATTTTTTCTACGGGATTCTTGGCCACAGTAGTAGATAATAAAGGTCTTCTGAGTTAAATTCGCCCATTCCTGTCCACTTCAGTTCACTGATTCCCAAGTTGTCGATGTTCAGTCTTGCCATCTCATTTTTGACCACGTCAAGCTTACCTTGATTCATAGATCTTACATTCCAGGTTCCTACACAGTATTGTTCTTTGCAGCATCGGACTTTCCTTTCACCATCAGACACATCCACAGCTGAGTGTTCTTTCGGCTTTGGCCCAGCCACTTCACTCTTTCTGGGGTTACTTGTACTTGCCCTCTGCTCTTCCCCAATAGCATATTAGACACCTTCCAACCTGAGGGGCTCATCTTCCGGCGTCATATCTTTTAGCCTTTTGTTACTGTCCATGGGGTTTTCTTGGCAAGGATACTGGAGTGGGTTGCCATTTTCTTCTGCAGTGGATCACACTTTGTCTGAGTTCTCTGCTGTGGCCTGTCCATCCTGGGTGGTCCTCCACAGCATAGCCCACAGCCTCATCGAACCACGCAAGCCCCCTTGCCATGTCAAGGCAGTGATCCATGAGGGAGCATTCAAGTGTTAGCATTTTATAAATGAACAGGTGAAGTTGTGAGTCAGTGACTTGCCCAAAGCTGGTGTGTTCAGGATCAAATAGTAAATTGAGCTTCCACATCTAATCGAAGAACGTCAAAATATATTAGGAAGGAAAGGCAATATTGTGAATTTTAATCACAAGAAGGAATGGTTATTTTAAGTGATTGATCATAGAGAATTAGAAAGGTAGGGGAAATTACTGGAATCAGGAAGAAGGAAAAAAATTTAATGGACTGTCTTGTGTGGAGATGAACAAGAAATCAAGAAAATGACTGGAAACAAACTCTTGGGCCTATTAGTAGGTTACCAAAGAAAGATGATTGCCAGAGAACACCCCCTTCCCTAAGATGAGGGTCTTCACTACTTCGGTAACATATGTAAGCATTGATCATATTGGTTGATTGGATTGTGTGGCTAACTTCTTTGTATACTGGTACCATGTTCCCATCTTGGCCACTGATACAGCTGTGGAAATCTGGGATACTTGCTTGTGGCCTGCATACGTTACCAATACAATATAAGGACCTGCCCATAGAAGAGGTACTTTTTCCGAACTGCACTATACTTTAGAGAAATCCTCATAAAACACATGCTAAAAAATTAAAATTATTCATTGTCATGTAAATTCCCATTACTGGACGTTTTAGTTCACTCAAATGTTTACATCCATGTGTGATAAACACACAAAAAAGTCTGTTTTGTAACACAAAAAATCTCTGGTTTTTAACATGTCCCTTGTCAAATTAGATTAATTTACTTACCAGACTCTATACATAGTTCATGATCAGTTTTGGAAGCAGATTAGTTGTACAATAAGTCAGCTTAGCATCCTGCCTCAAGATTTTAATAACAATTTGATATACAAAGACTGTCAGGTGCTGTCTGTTAGTTGGAAATAAAGAATACTCAACCCCCTCACTGTAATTACCTTCATCCATGGAAATACATGTACCCTTATACTCACACTTGCCTGGTTTGTGCTTGGGCTCATGATGGAATAAATTCAGAAACTGCTTAAAGATGCCCATCAGGCTTCCAGTACAGATTAAGTGTGTGTGTGTGGGGGGATCTCTCAATGTAAGATATTCATTCAGCACTATGCCAGTCTGGTGTAGTGGTTAAGTGTGCGGACTCTAATCTGGGAGAACCGGGTTTGATTCCTTACTCCTCCACTTGCACCTGGCTGGATGACCTTGGGCAAGCCGTAGTTCTGATAAGAGCTGTTCTTGAAAAAGAGCAGTTTCTGTCAAGAGCTCTCTCATCCCCACCTACCTCACAGGGTGTCTGTTGTGGGAAGGGGAAGGGAAAGCAGTTTGTAAGCTGCTCTGAAACACCTTTGGGTAGTGAAGGGCGGGGTATAAATCCAATCTCTTCTCTTCTTCTTCTATATATTGCTAGGTAATTTTGACACCAAATGGAATTACAACAACAAAATGAATAGAATATAGGCAATTAAAATATAGATATGTACTTCCTGTTCATAACCCTTATTTTTAATATCAGAGATGCTGGGAAGAAATAGTCACAACCCACGATATGAGAAGCTACTGTTTTCATTGTATCCGTCACAATTTCTTCTTCTGAGGTATCTCACATAAGGCAAGGGAGAGGTGACGAAGATCTTGCTGGCAGCAAACTAGCAGTGGCTGAGTATCATCTGGGCTGTCTCCCCCTCTTTGCAGACACATAAAACCTGGGTGGGGCCAGAAGCAACAGCCAATGGGCTTGTGGCAACTTTGTCCATTAGGACCATCCTGGAATCTGTTTGTTTTGTTTGTTTACTGACATTCAATCACTGATTTAAATGAATTAGTTAACCACATGCTATTGTCTTGCATCCATTTTTGGGCATGCCTGGGCAAGACCTGTGAACTCTCCATTCCAGAAGAGATCCATGGAGATTTTTCTTTAGTCTAACACCCATTAGTCTGACATCCTCTGCACCCTGCTGCTTGCTACTTATTTGGTTATATCCTGCTTTTCTCCCAGTAGGAACCCAAAGTAGTGAACAGGATAGGACACCCCCCCTCCAGCAACAAACAGGAAAAAGGGGTGAAAGACTATGTGTGTTGAACAGGTATCCTCTCTCTCTCTGTTAACTGTTCCTTGATCCAGTCCTAAACTATGAATTTTAGCTCTTTTGAGATTAGGTGGGTGGCAATCCAAAAGATGGCCCTCTCGGTCATGGTACTGAAACTGTGGAACTGTGGAGTTTCCCTCAAAAGACTCACCTGTCCTCTTCTGCTGCCATCTTCCACCAACAAGTGAATACTTTTGTTCCCTCTGGTGTTCCTTCAATGAGCTGTCCTCCCGGTGATCCACCCTCCCAACTAAAATACACACATAACCAAATCAAGTGTGTATTTTATTATATGTGTATTTTAGTTTGATTGTAATTGTTTGAAAGATATTTTGTTTGGTTTTAATGGTTTTAAAGATTTTTCATTACGTTTTTTTATGCCACCTTGGAGGACCTGATGACGGCAGAAAGGTGATATGAGTTTTGCAAATAAATAAATAAATAAATAGTGTGGCAAGAGTTGCTTGAACTGGATGGGAAACCACATAACCTGATTCCCTACGCTATTGAATTTTTAAGGAGGTATCAAATGCTGTTTTGATGTATTATTTCAGCTTGAGTATATTAAGAACTCGGTTCAACCTACAACATAGTTAACATGGAGGATTGGTTGGGCTGCCAAACCCCTGGTGAGGTCAAGGAATTCCCTTCCCCAGGTCCCATTGTCCACTGCTGCGGGAAACAATAAGAACTTCTGATTTTACCATAGGGTTTCTGGTGATTCCTAGAACTATCCTTTGTTACTTCCTGATAGCTCTAGAGTAAACCTGCCCTGGGCCTATGTGAGTTTACATGCATGTAGTATGTTCATGTGCATGTAAAGCATTTTCCTCTTCTTCATACCACCACCTCAAGTTAAAATCCAGCCTCGCTACCAGTAATTTGGGGAACAATAGTAAAGGATGCGTCTGAGCAAGTACAAAGGGCAGAGTTTCTCAATTACTTCAGCTCTTCCCTTGTCCATGCATGTTTGAGTGTGAACAAGTGCCCAAAGCATGCAAGGAGGAGTGCTCTCTTAAACAGGAAAAAAAAATATTGCTACAAATTAAGCTAGAGCACAAGAGACAGGGAAAATAGCTATCAAGCCTACTGGTTTATAGATCTAAGGAAAATAACAGGAAAAATATAACACTAAGCTAAAATTAACAATACAGAACATTAACCTCCAGCTCCCAGCATTTGAACAAAGATTAACTGACATTTCCAACCTTTTAACCCTTTCTGCCTCATTTGGCAGAAAGCCTTTTACCAAATCCAGATTTAGGGAATTTGTCCCCATGTGAAAAGGTGAACCCTGATCTCCCATTCAACCCAAGGAGTACATCTCAATACCCAGATCATGTTTTACAGCAGCTATCCATCTTGCCTTCCCTGGCAGCTAGAGCAAATGGTTATCTCTCTGCAGAAACACATCTCTGTTCTCTGACCTCATGGTGCATTTTATGGCTCTATTACCTGGGGAGAAAAGTGGCTGTCAGGGCACAGGGACCCCTGGAATGCTTCAAAGCACCTTGCATCTCTGGGGCATAGATTCAGGTGGGTAGCCATGTTAGTCTGAAGCAGCAGAACAAAGTCCAAATCCAGTGGCACATTTAAGACCAAAGTTTTATTCAAGGTATAAACTTTTATGTGCACGCACACTTCTTCAGATACATTGAAATGGAAGATACCAGTGCATACATGTAGGAAGAGGGTGAGCAGCAAATTAGTATACAACATAATGAAGAGGTTTAACAGATGCAAGGACCAAACTAGAATAACAAGCTTAGTTTATATAGTTTCCATTTGTTTGGGTTTAATTCTGGGGGAAAACATAGTGAAGGAAATAAATATATCAAAATATTATCAGCAGTAAATTTAGTTTGTGTTAGGGTACAATCCTTAAAGGACGTAGCTCAGAACAGATGCGTTGATTTCTCTGGGACTACTACACATGAAATTAGTGTTGTGTATGTCTGTGAAAATGTGCCACTATACCTGAGCTAGATGAATGCTAGGTTAAATTATGCTTACATTTTCCTATTCTTGGAGTAATAGTAGTGTGAGAGAAAATAAGGCCTAAAAATAGTTCTTTACAGTGCCCTTAAATGTTGCTCTTGCTGACAAGAAACTGACAGGGGATTCCAACAATGTCAGGCTCTTGAATGATCTGTGGCGAATTCCATTTTATTGTTATTTTTTAGTTCATTTCTCTAACAGAAAGGTAGGGCAGTAAAATATTAACTACACTGAGGTGCTCTCTCATATTATCCCAATCCCTTACTGACACCTATTGGCATCTTAACCATTGTAACATAAGCACACTTTCATCCCAAGTAATTTCCTGATGTGGCAAGAAACCTACAAACATTGGAAAGGATTCCAAATCCTAGCTGTTTCTGGCAAGTCACTCTTAGACACAGTCAGTAGTGCTTTTAATTAACTCTAATGTATATAAGAAATGCTCAGTTAAATGACAGTTTGACACTTACCACTGCATGAATATAGAGATATACAGTAATACTGCACACAGCCTTAAGGCATAGAGTGCCCTGCTACCACCTTTCCCCATTAAAGTTTGTGCTTAAGCATAAGCAAAATAGATAAGGTATTAATGGCTTAGCATTATGAGTTGCTGCTTTAGCCCAGCAGTATGTATGATCAGGCAGCAAAGTCTCAGCTCCTGGGACATGTACAATGTCTCTGTGCCAGTGTTAGCACTCAGCTCCACAGAAAGCAGGATTTAGAATGTTTGGACAAGTTTGATAGAGAGCAAGGACGATGGCTAGGATAGCTTGGAGTGGCAGCAGATAACTTAGCGTTACAGGGCACAGACATTCTACCGGTCTCCCCCACTTTAACTTCTAGAGATCTATTCAAATGTTGAGCCGCCTTGAGCCAGTTTGTCCAGCAAGGCGGGATATAAATTGAAATAATAAATAAATATAAATAAATGTTCCCACCTTTGTCTCCATATCCAGATGCCAGGTATGTAACAAGAATCTTGAATTCCAAGTAACCCATTACAAGCAGAGAGATTTGTGTGTGCTATACAAGAGGGATTTTATGATATTAAACAAAACGTAGCAAAACCTTCTTGCATGTTATCAACTAATGATCAGTGATTAGACGGTAAAATCAACATATTTAAGTTCCTACGGAATAGATGTGACTCAAGGAGTTGGAAGCCATTGGATCCAGTTTGCAGTCAAGAAAGCTGTGCTTGGATTGTGCCACTTCAAATGCATGTGGGGCTCACTGGCCTGAATTTGCATCTGTTAAAAGTAAATAAATAAAATTTCTCTGCATTTAGAAACTAAATGTTAGTGAGGAGGGTTCTAGCCTAGCCTCTTCCTTGACATGATAGTTTTCAATTTGTAGGTATGAGAGGGGACAATTCCGTTATGTGAGCCTTTCCATTTCCAGTCTGAATTGCAACAAGGCCTCCTAGTTACCTTCCCTGACTGGGGAATTATGAGACCCCGGCCCCAATTCCCTGCCTCTGAATAATCGAGGAGTGAGAGAGAACATATGCTCTCCATATAATGATGCTATAGGAATTTCCTAGTCCCTATGGTAAAGGCCATAGAGACTAAGGGAGACAGCCTGGAAGTGACAACACATCACCTGGAAGTCACATCCTCCCAAATTCCAGCCTCACCAGGAACTGCCCCCAGGCCCCCTGGCATTTGCCAAGGCAATGTTGGGAGACTCTGGAAGGCCTGGGGTTGATCAGTTATTTGGGCCTATTCTTCCTCCTACTGGTCCTGGGATTATTTTTTTCACTGACCAGCGTGGCTACAATGGAAAGAACAGTATCTGATAATTTCTAAGTTATTTTGGTCAAAGCTGATGGGCAGTGTTGAGGCCCAGGGCAATTGCACCATCTCTAGGGCTGCCAAATCCCCCCGGGGGCGGAATTCTCCCTGCTTTGGAGCCCCGATTCCCCCCCGCGCACCCCCGCATGCACATCACTTCCCTGTGACGTCATCACGCTGGGGCGGGGCACAGCCATTTGAGGGGAAAACTCTATGTTTTCCCCTCAAATGGCTGTGCCCTGCCCCAGCATGATGACGTCACAGGGAAGTGACGTGCATGCGGCGCGCGTGCACCGGGGGGCAACACAAAGTCCCCCGCCGGCACAGGTGAGTACATTTGGCAACCCTAACCATCTCTAAAAAGAGCCTGAAGACACAGGTCTACTGCCTCAGTATGTAGTGGCCATTTAAACGGAGTACATTTACTTTTCCCCTGTGCCTTGGATAACACACAGCAAGTGGCTGAATAAAAGCCATCTACCCAATTTGTCCTTGTGTTTGAAGTCATTTAGGCAGATTTAAGCAAAATCTTTTTTCAGAGAATAAACGTATTAATGTATAGGTTTGATAAACCTTTTATATCCTTTTCTGCACAATATAATGTGTTAGAATTTAACACAGCACAGCTGAATAAATAACAGCTAAAATGTGAGTGTTCTGTTCCCTCTAACAGTACGGTAAAATGATAATGGAAAGCATGTTCTAAGACTACAGTCATGCAGATAACAAGTCTCAAAACATACAAGGATCCGGTGAAATCTTTCCCAAACAAATAACTGATAAAGGCTAAACATTTTTCAAAGGAAACATTTTCAAGGTGCAGATGTTTTATGTTGATCCAGATTTTTTAAAAATACAACTGACAGATCCTTTTGCAAATTGTACACATTTCTCAGTTTCCAGTTGGCAGTGCAGAGTACTGATGTGGAGCACACAGCTTTACCCTGTGGCCTTCTTATAACAGCCATGGATGGTCATGGGAATTTGCACAGAAAGGACACACACACACACACACACACACACACACAACTGCATTACAAATGAAAGTTTTTAAACAAGGTTTCAGAAGTGCTGATATTGTGGAAGAAAGTCAAAAGGACAGACATGCCCTAATTTTGTAACAAATATTACAGTCACAAAAGGAATACACAGGCACCCTTGTAATAAAAGCCCGTCGTCTGGAGAAATATGCCACATGGATTTAAGAACAGAACAATGCCATAGAATGAAGGTTTAGACCCAGCTGATATCCATCCTTATGCCAGCTCCTTAGCTTGTCCAGGACATCTCAACAAACACTTGAAATGCTACCAAACCCAAGCCGCCACTTCACATGATTTATGATGTCATTAATGTCAAGCTATCAGTGGACAAGAGTAAAAGAGACAACAGCAAAGCTGACTAAAAACAAATAGTTTTGATTAAATTCAAGGACATTCAGTACAGCTTTCAGCAAAAAGGCATTCATCATTTCCGAGACTGACCTTGTTTTTCCCCCCCTATCCTAAATGCAAACATAATACATGTCAGGATTCTAGCAGAACTTTGAAGTGGTAATATCCTCTGTTAAAGAAACATTTTAATTAAAAGCAGTCTAACACCCTTATTAATAGGGTAAATTAAATTAATTAAAGTGGATCCTACATTCTTTCCCCCCATCCTTTTCTCAGAGCTGTTTTTTTATTTTCAATTTCTTGACAGATTTCTGCATTTTCCTTTAGAACTAAATGGGGTGTATGTGTTGACATCCCATTCAATAATTCAAAAGTGCTGAGGTGGGGCCGTTGATAAGGCCATGGTTCACTGCTAGACTACCTGCATTGCATACAAATGGTATCAGATTCAATCCCTGGCATCTCCAGTTAAAAGGATCAGCAAGTGATGTGAAAGACCTTACCTAAGACCCTGGGGAACTGCTGCCAGTCTGAGTAGTCTAGTGGTCTGACTCAGTACAAAGCAGCTTCATAAGGCAGAGATGTTCCACCAGGTGTCTGGTTGAGGACAGCAACTGCGTCCACTTGGCTGGCACTCTCCCCTCCCCCCAGGCGGTAGCACAATTGGAATTTGACCACCATCTGTTTGGACTGTATTGCAGTTATAAATTTTACTGGAATGTTTTTTAAATTGTTGTCTAGTGTTAGTGATGTTAGTGTCTGTTGCATACTACCCTGAGCCCTATCTAGGGAATGGGTAGTAAATAAATAAATAAGTTAACATGAGCATCTGCATAATCCTCTTTACAGGGTTCGGTTACAAGAATGCAAATCTAGCTCCAGATAAGAAACCAGTGAAATGAAAATATTTATGTGGAACAAAAAGCAGAATTTTAAAAGAATAGAAATGAGCCCCCAATCTTACCTTAATGCGTAACTCAGAGTGCCAAAAGAAGAGCTATATTTATACCCTACCCTTCATTTAGAATCTCAGGGTGGCCTTCCATTCCTCTCCCCACAATAGACACCCTTTGAGCTAGGAGCTCTGAAAGAACTGTGACTGACCCAAGGTCACCCAGCTGGTTTCATGTGGAAGAGTAGGGAATCAAACCTGGTTTTCCAGATTAGAGTCCCCCACTCTTAACCATTACACCTTGACCACTATATCAAAAGTGGATTAAAGCTGAACCAAAGCTCCCCTTTCCAAGCCAGTGAACCAGGAATGCGATTGGAATATCGTTTGAAGACAGACCTATAATCAGCATAGTCCTCTTTGGCAGCAAGATATGTGTAACTCCACTGATTGGTCACTGCTACTGCCAGATACCTGCTGAGTCCCCCTCTTTCTGATGTTTATAAACTCAAAACTAGACAGCTGGGTGCCAGAATAATGGCCCGTACTGATTACACACACATACACACAATCATCAGTATTATTCCGGCACCTGTATGTACATTTGAAAATATACTTAAAATATAGTTAACATAATTAAAATAATATCATTGATATAAAACTGAACAAACATGAAATGTGATTCTTTACCGGCCTAATTCTGGTTCTCAAAAGTCAGGCCAATTCAGAATCTCAGATAATTGATTGGTCTTGGCTTTTTTGAGTCTTGATGGATGCCAAAAGTTTGGGGGAGCCAATAAAACAATGTCTTTCTGTGTATTGTCCTAACAGTATGCCCAAATATCGTGGATAAGAAGATAACCTTGGTTATCTTAAACAAAACAAACTTGCTTTGGAGGCCTATCGATTTTTCTTATTGTAAAATATGGCCAATTCTCTGCATTCTTATATGATACAAAAACCATTTCAAGGTTTTTGATATCACTTTAATGAGGTGCAAGAATTATTTGTATGCACACACATGTGTGTAGGAGAACCAAACCCATTCCAGTACAGTTAGCCCCAGACAACCTCATATTGGGTCAATCTCAGATAATAATGTTCCAGAGCTGTGGGAGTTTCTTTTGTAAAAGAATAGCTATAGTAAGTCATTTGAAAACATATGGAAAGTAATATATCTGGCTTTAAAAATGCTAGGGGGGAAAATATCTGTCAGGAGCAGTGGGTATTACTTTTGTACCTAACGAGGATTTGTTTCAAAGTTCATTTTTGAGAAACAATAGTGCTTGTGTCTTTCTAAATCTTTAAAACTCCTTGCAAGATTTTACTCTTCACTATTACTTCTTTATTGATCAGGTTATCCCTTGAATCAAACTTGCTTAGGTGCACCAAATTTATGGACATTTACTTAGACTAAAGTTCCAGTGTGCCTCACAAGTAAAAGAAACCATTGATGAGATGAAAAGTAAGTAACTGCAGATTGACTCTACCCACTCTCTGGGTATGTGGTGCACACCTAAATCTTGTGTGTTTGTGTGCTTGCACCATCAAGTCACAGCTGACTCATGGTGACCCCATAGGGTTTTCAAGGAAAGAGACATTCAGAGGTGGTTTCTGGCTCTGTGTATTCCTTTGAGGAATCCCATTCAAATACTAGGCAGGACCGACCCTGCTCAGCTTCTGATATCTGATTAGATTGGGCTAGCCTAGGCTATCCAGGTCAGGATATCTAAATATTACTTTTATTCATCTTTATTTTGGTCTTCAGTACTTTTATTTATTTTCTTATTGTTATTACAACTGTTTGTTTTCTTGTTTTCTTTATATCCAGGGTGTGCAATGAGAAGTACAACATCTTCAGCTTTATTTCTCCTCACCCCCAATTCAATTGATATGATCCTCTCAGGAACAGAACCTTAAACCAAGAGTTCCTGTGCTGAATTTCAGACAGATAGGCATATGGGTACCTGATTAACAGGCATCAACAACTTTCACTTGCAGAATAGGCATAGGGCATCATAGTAACATCCACACATGAATGAGATTTCTCTCTTTGTGAGGCGCTACAAAGCCAGAGCTCTCAGGTAAGGGGAGCTAAACCCTGCTTCCCCAATTTACCTCACTGCACTGAACTAACCTCAACATCCCCCCCCCCAGGCTCAGCTGTCAGGTGAGACATAGGAGGGTG
>NW_015176470.1:250948-269816 GCF_001447785.1 Gekko japonicus | reverse complement strand
GCACTCTTTATTGTGGTGGTGGTGGTAGTCTAGTTTCTGTCTCTGTCATCGCTACCACCTACATTCCAGATGATTAAAAAAACAAAGATTGCAAGTCTGCACTGTAAGTGCCCTGCATATCATGCTTGTTGGGGGGGGGGGAATGCAACCTCTTTATCTCCCTCTGGTCTAAAGAGGTTGCATTTACAAGGAAGGCAGGAATATCACTGGAGCAGAACAGAAAGAAACTTGGCCTACTTTTGCTCCTTTACTATAGAGTCAAGGAAGTCCTCCATGCAGTGCTTGGCAGAAAGAGAAAATATGCATCTCTGGAGAAATAGTCTTCAACAGGAACATCTGTTAACCTTTCTGGTTAGAAGACACTGCTATCAGATTATCTGATGAATCATGGTCCTCACCCTCACTGTTTTAGAGTTGCCAATTTAGGACTGGAAAATTTCTGGAGATTTGGGGGATACAGCCATGGGTGGGTGGATGTGGGAAAGGGTGGGATCTCAGTAGGATATAATGCCATAGAGTCACCCTCCAAAACAGCCATTTTCTCTGGTTGGTCTGATCTCTGTTGCCTGGAGATTGGTTATAAATCTCCAATCCGGGCCCCATCTAAAGGCTGGCAGAACAGACAGCAAGACACCAGAATAATGATAATTTCCAGAGACCACCAGCTGTCATTAAAAAAATAATAATAATTAGTATATTAAAGATGCTGAAGAATAAAGGTGATCAGGTTTCAGGTTTGAGTAGTTAATTTCCAGGTGTACATCCCTAATTGTATGATACCATTCTTCTGCTTCATCCAGCATCAGTTAATTGGTGACTACCAATAGGACCTGTACTCTTTTTTCTAGGCAACTCCCTGATAATTTATCTACCAGGCTGACGATTTATCTGTTTTACTCTGAAGAGCTGCCATTCTCAGAAAATCATAGAAGTGGGATGTGACCAAACCACAATTAAGTTGGTTTTACAGCTTCAGGATGTAATAGAAAAATAATTATAGTTCCAGTATTTATGCCATAGCTATGATTTTCATTGGGATTATCCAGTTTCTAGAGGGATTATTCAAAAAACAACCTCCTGGCTTTTATGATATTTGAAAATGTTATTTGTACAGTTTCTATTGCAAAGGCTCTTATACAATTGCTGCCAAAATATCTACTTCTAAAATTAGTTCTATTTACCCAGATTAACAAAAAACTTTCTGCTTAAGAGTTTTTATGGGAAAAAGACAGACTGTATTATGAGTATTAACTGTGCATGAGAACATTTGTAATATCACCCTTGGAGAATAATAAACAGATACTAGAGATTGAAATTCTGACATAGTTTACAGAACAATAATCCAAACATCTGTTATAATGACAAGGGATTTGAGCAGAATAGAGAGTACATGGGAAAGCTGCGCTACTTTTTGTATAGTTATAACATTAAATCAAAGTACTGCAGCTCAAGGCAGCTTGCTGCTAATATAAACAATTTTCTACATATTCCTGGGCCACAAGCCAGATCTCAGGATTCAGTTACAAGCAGAAGGTCAAGAGGGAATCAACAGTATGAAATTACTGTATATGAATCGAAAGAATAAATGGATAATTAAGGAGGAGAACAAATTAGAAAGTATACTCTCACTTAACTCATCAAATAAATTTGCTGAGTAATTTCATGCACTGAATATGATGTAGGATCAACAGAGGCATTAATACATTTATTGTTTAAACCCTTCTTATCAAGTGAGATTTTTTTAAAAAATATTTTACAAGCCAGGCTTGCTAAATCACCTTACTGTATGCATTTCATTCTGTACAAGTATTCAACATCTGAGGACAATTATGAAGATAAATATTTAATCATGTCATTACCTAAAGAGACAAACAAATAGACAGCTCAGGGAGCAGCATTCTTCCCTCCTCTATTATACCACAGGAAACCAAACTTTTCCATCAGTTTGCGTCTCATTTTTCTGCCAAACATGGGCATTTAAAGAAGCAACATCATTTGGAATACAACCAGTGTGGTTAAGTTGCAGAGGGACTGTTACTGTGGATGATTTTGGGTGCAATCCAGTCAAAGAGAACGACTTTTGCTTCTTCCTGATTTCAACTGGAAGGATTTAAACTGAACCCTCCAGCTGGAGCCACCTCCTAGGGTTGCCACCTTGAAGTTCCAAAACAAGAAGCAGACTACAAGACCATAATATTTTGTGTGTCAGAACATTAAAAGCACTTTATCTGAATATGCCATCCTTGTAATGTATTAAAGTTGTTTTTATCTTTACTTTTGCAAAAGAGTGCTATAATTTAATGATAAATAAGGAACAGTAGCTTGAATGAAGGAACTTAAAGCAACCCTATATCTTCATCCCCTGTAAACAAACATTTATTTATTTAAAACTAGGGGCCAGCCCCTGCTTACATAGGTCTCCAACCCCGTAGCTTGCTGCACTCACAATATTATTTTATAGCGCTTCTGTCCTTGCACATGGCTAACCTCAAAAGTAGCATTTAGCCATATTTTTCTCCTATATTGATAAGTATTTTCAATGTATTTTGTTTGACAAGAAGTAACTATTCTGTAAAAGAAATCAATGAGAACATCAGAATTTAAAGAACCCACCTATCTTCTGCCTGTGTAGTTGTGGCTGAGGTTTCTCTGTAGCTTGCAGGAAGAGTTTGACTTTGGCAGAAGTCTCTAAAAGCAGGATGTTCTGGAGATAATCTGAGATAGGATGCTCTGATGCCCTTCATTTTTGGCACTGCAACTCCCACAATCATCCTGAAACTGGTGGCTAATAAAAACGGTGACTGGGAAAGTTGAATGAGCTGTGTCACAGCAGAGTAGCAGAACTTTCTGACTGAAGGTATGAGAGGAAGAGAATTCTCCATCCCCTGTGTGCCCCAGCTGTCCTACAGAGCAATCAGTACTGTTCTGTGCTTAGTAAGGAGAACTGCAGCCCCTTTACATTTCTGTCCTGATTAATTTCCTTAAGGAGGTCATTGTTTAAGTGAATGGGAAGGCGAAGTTCCCAGCTAAGGGGGGGGGAAGAGTGGGGGGAAATTGCAAGAAAGGAAGTGGGAACCTCCAAGAAAGGAAGAATTGGCTAAGCACCTACCTGCAAGCAGCCCTCACGCATGTTTCCCAGTCTTCAGAGTGCTTTGGTTGTGTTTTGTTGTGGTGCTTTTGGATTCTAGGTTAGGGGCTCAGCTCTAGGGATGGGCATGAACTGGCTCACCAACTAATGTTTGTGATGAATTTTGGCCAGTTTGTGGCAGGTGACCCAGCACAAACTTTCCATTAATTTGCAAGCTGTTTGTGGAGGTTTGTGCCAATTTGTGAGCAGAGACATTTCCTGACAGACTGTCTCTGCTCAATCAAAATGTTTATAGAACTTCAAAGCATTAACTTGGAGGGCATATAGAGGAGCATCTGGGGAAGGTTTGCTTCAAGTTTGGTGTGTCTAGCTTGCACAGGATTTGTTCTATACACTCCAGAACATCGGTCATTTTGACAGGTGCAGATTCAGGAGGTTCAGGAGTATATAGAATGGATCTTGTGCAAGCTACATGCCCTCCAAGTTTCATGTCTGTAGCTTGCACAGGATCTGTTCTATACACTCCTGAACCTGCGCCTGTCAAAAAGACTGCCTGTCAGCTGTCATTTTGACAGGCACAGGTTCAGGAACTTCAGGAGTGTATAGAATGGAACTTGTGCAAGCTAGACACACCAAACTCGCAGGAGATCTCTGACTGACTCTTCTCTACTTGACCTACTAGCTTGGTGAGAACTGGATTTACGTGATTTGAGCTATGGTCCCCCAAAGAAGGCTCCCCCAGGAAAGTGCTTTCAGGGGAAATGATTAACTCTCATTTCCCCAGATGCACTTTCCTGGGGACACCTTCTTTGGGGGGCTGTAATTCAGACCCCATAAATCCAATCCTCACCAAACCTGGAGGACAGGTAAAGGAGAGTCAGTCAGAGATTCTCTTTGAGTTTGGTGTCTCTAGCATGCCAGAGCGCTCATTCTACTGCCTCATGAACCTCACAAACCAACTGGGGAAATGCTGTTTGGTTCGTGGTTTGTGATGTGCCGCATTCGCAAAGCATGTAGCATAAGGAATTTTTAGCCACCTCACGAACCAGCTAAAAATTCATTATGGTCCATGGTTCATGAATGGGGCATGTCATAAACTATGGACTGAACTGCATTTCTCTGGTTCGTGCCCATCCCTACTCAACTCCTTCCTAAACTGAGACCACAGATAAAGAATTACATGTGGAGGGTTTTTCCAGGGGTTAAATTCCCTCTGTCACCAGCCCCCACCATTGAGTGCCCTGCTGGACAAGTTTGAAGTAGTCTCTCCCTCCCCTTGGGTGGGGCTAGCACCCTTCTTTCAGCTAATGAATAGAGACAGTACTTACATTACAAACAGCTCAGCAATGTTCTGGCGATAATCTGAGTCAGGATGTTACACTTCCCTTCATTTTTGCATTGCAAGTCCAATGATCATTCTGAAGCTGCTGGCCAGTTCTGAAACTCCCAGATATATTTTCTGATGAATTATGCCTGACACAGATAGTGTGTTGTGTGTGTTAAGTGCCATCAAGTGGCTTCTGATTTATGGTGACCCTATGAATTCACAGAAAAGAGCAAGAGTCCAAGAAAATCTTAAAGAATAACAACATTTGTAGCAGGGTATGAGTTTTCATGAGTCACTACTCATTTCTTCCTAAGGTGCTACTGGAGTCTTGCTCTTTTCTACTGCTACAGACAAACACAAAAACACAGATAACCATCTTGATCTATCTCTATGAATGATCTCCAAAATGTCCTATCATTAACAGCATTGTTCAGGTTTTGCAAATTAGAGTCTGTAGCTGCCATGATTGAATCATTCCATCCCCATGTCTGGTCTTCCTCTTTTCCTGCTCCCTTCAACATTTCCTAGCATTATTGTATTTTTCAGTAATGCTTATCTTCTCAGAATGTGACCTTAGTACAACAACACTCCTCCATTTATTTATTTTAGCTTCTAGGGAGAGATCAGGCTTGATTTGATCTAGAACCCACTTATTTGTCTGTTTTGCAGTCCATGGTATCCATAAAACTCTTTTAGAACACCAGATTTCAAATGAATCAACTTTCTTCCTGTCAACTTTCTTTATTGCCCAACTTCCACATCCATACATAGTAATGGGGAATACTATACTATGAATTATCTTGATCTTGGTCACCAGTGGCACATCCTTACACTTAAGGCTCTTTTCTACTTCCTTCATGGCATGTAGTTTAAATTTCCCTTTGATCTCTTGGATCTTGTGGAAGAGATCTCTTGTTCCTTTTTTGTTGTTCTATTTCTTTACATTGGTTATTATAATAGTTCTCTTGATCTCTACATGCAAGTCACTGGATTGCTGCATTTAGACTTCTGATTCTATTTTTGTTAGACAGACAGACATGCAAATAATTTTATTATTATAGATACTGTGAAGACATGTCCTCCACTCTAGAATTCACTCCAAGATTACAACCTTTAGGATTGCAAACTGTTTAAGAGCTGGGACCTGACTTTGAGCTCTTAGCTGTCCAAAAAGGAAAGGTTCCAGGGGACGAATCTTCAAGCCCCAATCTGAGAACTCTTCAGTGCTTACAGGTAGAAATGGCTCACCCAGAGTAAGATAAAAGATTTACCATGTGACACCTCGATGTCCTTGACAACCACGATGGTGTGATCATTGACCTCAAGCCAGACATCCTGGAGTGCAAAGTCAAATGGGCCTTAGAAAGCATTACTAACAACAAAATTAGCAGAGGTGATGGTATCCCAGCTGAGCTATTCAAAGTCTTAAAAGATGATGCTGTTAAAGTGCCGCACTCAATATGCCAGCAAATTTGGAAAACACAACAGTGGCCACAGAATTGGAAAAGGTCAGTTTACATTCCAATCCCAAAGAAGGGCAATGCCAAGGAATGTTCAAACTATCACACAATTTCACTCATTTCACACGCTAGCAAGATCCTACATGTTAGGCTTCAGCAATATGTGGATAGAGAACTGCCAGAAGTACAAGCTGGGTTTTGAAGAGGTAGAGGAACTAGAGATCAAATTGCCAACATTCACTGGATCATGGAGAAAGTGAGTACCAGGAAAACATCTACTTCTGCTTCACTGACTACGCTAAAGCCTTTGATTGTGTGGATCACAATGAACTATGGCAAGTCCTTAAAGAGATGGGATTACCAGACCACCTCACATGTCTCTTGAGAAACCTGTATAAGGGTCAAGAAGCAACAGTTAGAACCGGATATGGAACAACTGATGGGTTTAGCATCAGAAAAGGAGTACCCAGGCCAAACCGCTGGACCTAGAGACACCAAATTCAGGGAGAGTGCTCCTACTGTGGCATAGGTGCTCACAAAGAAGGGATTTAGTTTTTAGAAATTCAACCCCTAAGTGGGTCCAAAGGGGGGAAATCTGCTCCCCCATTGATTCCTATGCGGCTGCCAGGCAGCTGCCTCTCTAAACCCCCCACTCTCTGCTTGGTTAGCTGCAGAGCTCAGTGTTCTGAGGTAAAAAACCCAACCGTTACAGGGGACTGCAGAAAGCTAATGACAGTTGAGGAAATTAGGAGTGGGTAGTCCTCCCCCCTCCCCCTCCTACACTGGACAGGCAGCTGTCTGTCAGGTGTAGGAAAGGAGGTGGGACGGCTACCAACACACTCCCCCCACCTCCTACACCTAACAGGCAGTTGTCTGTCGGGTGCAGCCTCACCTCCACAGTAGCTTCTAATACTCCTCCTGCTCCCCCTCCTACACTGGACAGGTAGCTGCCTGTCAGGTGTAGGAGAGGAGGTGAGATGCTTACAGCTGCCGGGAAGGTTTGCTTAGCAGGATTGCCTTAGTACTGCTGCTGGCCCAGCCTCCCTGATGCCTTTAGATACATTCCCTCCAACACCAGACAGGCTGGTGTCTGTCAGGTATAGGAGCAGGGCAAGGGTATGAATGTTTTTGGGGAGACAGTAAAGGACATTTCTAGGAGCCATTCCGATGTGTGCCTCCCCCATGAACCTGAAGAAATGTCCACCACATCACCACTCCCTCACACCAACTGCAACTCCCATTCCACTGACAGAAATGCCTTTGGTTCGTGGAGATGCACCATTATGTATCATAAAAATGGTTGCAGCTTTTTAGGCTGGCAGAAATGCTAAATGAGCACTTGGACTCAGCAGGGGGACTTACAGTGAATTTAGAAACAGCTGTAACCAGTGAATTTTCTGAATTATGACAAACAAAAGGATAAAAGTCAATTCTTTATTTAAATCTGGAAATAAGAAAAGTGGAAGTATTAATTGAAAAAACTTATAAAGTGCTTTATCTGCCTAAGAATTAAATTGATTATTATTTTGCAATCTTTTTCTGTATGCAGGAGGAAAGAGATATCTGGAAAAGGTCAACTTTAAAAGCACACATTTGCCAAATAGTGTCCTTTAAAGGTTTTCTGTCAACTTTCCATTGGAAAATGACCTAGATCTTCCTTGCATGAATGAAGCAAAGGATTTCTCTATCATTCTTAAACTGCACTCTCTCCAGTGTACTGCAAAGTGTTTTTCAGTTCTGTTTTTTTAAAGAAAACCCTTCTTGAAAGTGGCCCAAGGAGATGTTCCAGCTGTTTTTACTATGACAATACATAACCCTGCTGCAAGTTCAGATCTTGCCCACCCAACCCTCAAATGAAACAACACAAATTATGGGTTAAACTGGGACTTTATTTACATATAAGCTGATCTGCATCATTTATACCGTTTAAGCACAGGTTGCATTGTGCCTTCAAAGCAGGCTTCTTAACAGGGCAAACCCACCCTGGCTCAGAGCCTACTCATCATAGCCTTCATGGAGGAGAGCGATGGCAAACCTAGACAGCATAATAAAAAGTAGAGAGATCACCCTGCCAACAAAAGTCTGTATGGTCAAAGCAATGGTATTCCCAGTAGTAATATATGGCTGCAAGAGATGGACCCTAAGGAAGGCTGAGCACCAAAGAAAAATGCTTTCAAATTATGGTACTGGAGAAGACTCTTGAGAGTCCCTGACTGTTCCCTGGAAGGCCAGATACTGCAGCTCAAATACTTTGGCTACCAAACGAGAAGGGAGCACTCACTGGAGAAGACCCTGATGCTGGGAAAAATTGAAGGTCAAAGAAGACGGGGCCGGCAAAGGATGAGATGGTTAGACAGTGTTACTGATGCAATGAACATGAGATTAAGTAAACACTGGAGGATGGCGGAAGACAGGAGGGCCTGGCGTGATGTGGTCCATGGGGTCGCGAAGGGTCGGATTTGACTGTGCAACTGAACAAGAACAACAACCTCTACCAGAACATCACACCTAAAGGGAAGGAGACTGAGAAAGCCAAAAAGCTTTCTTCGCTTCCTTTTGAAGCAGGAAGATCAAGACTGACCCCAGAGGGATGAATGGATTAATACAAGCTATGAAAGGACTTAGGCTCAATCTGCATTTGCTATGTAAAGCTGTTCCGTGCTGCTGTAGCACCAGCTTCCCATTTGGCTCAGTATAAAACTCTCCTCTCTCTGCATCAGGACACAACTTGTTTAGGGAGAACGCGTGAGAGAAGGGGGAGGAGCGGTCTTCCAGGGGTGCCGGCAGGGCACTGTGCTGTGCTGTACTGTGGGGAGGAAACGGCACCCGTGACCCTCCCCCAGAATGTAAAAGGGGGTGACCTGGCAGAGAGGGAGGTGGGAGGGGGCAGGAAAGACGGAATGAGCTGGGTAAAAAACACAAAACACCCAGCAGTTGCCAGGCATGGCATTCTGGAGACTGCCCCAGGAAAGAACAAATGGTTCAGGGGTGGGTGTGCTTCCAACCCCCCCCCCCTCAATATGATAGTAGAACATTTTTCCCTGGCTGCTTTTAAATGCGGACGACTGGATTTTCAGCTAACTTGTTTCCTTTGTGACAGTTTGTGTATCTCCTTAGAAAAGATGGGGGGAGGAATTCAGCTCAAGTTGTCGGCTTTTTGCTCACAGTGGTGCGATGGTGGGGAGAAGCAGTTGTACCACCTTAAAACCACATTCAGATAAGGTGGTGAGACGCCATAGTGACCTTGGAGTTACCACTAAATGGCAATAAAATGATTCAGACACCCAATGCTGAGATGAAACAATAGGAGAGTGGATGTGGCATGAAATGCAGACAGAAATTTGTGAGACGATGTGAGCTCATTGATACAACGGTGGGAAATACCAATGCAGATTGGACCTCTTTACCTAGCGACTCCATCTTGCCCAGGTGCTGAGGAGTAGTACCAATTCTGTGAATGGTGATAACAATGGACTTTTAAATGCTGCAGCTTCAAGGATTACTAACCTATCTAATGTTGTTGCTAGGATAAATAAAGAGTTTAGAGGATTGCCTGTTTTCACCATTACTTTATATCCTTGCTCAGTCTGATGATTTACAGACCATGCGTACTCTTTTTTGTTTATATTAAACTTCCTTATTTTTAATACTCAGATCCTGATCTCTGTAAACAAACCACACCTATTTGGTCCTGCTTTTCCAAAGGTAGGGGCATTGGGTTGAGTTTGCTATCCTTGAAGTGTGAAAGTGTGATGTCCCTGCAGTAGCTAGTACAAGCACAGTGGGAGATGATGCAACACAGATACAGAGTGCTAAATGTCCATGTAGCGGGAGATACTCTTTCAGATTTGTTGGTGGCAGTGGCTACTAGGGATGATCACAAACCTTGTAATGAACCTAATTTCATGATGAACATAGTTCATGGTTAATGAACTTAGGTGCCAAACCTATCCATGACCATCCCATGACCCTCCACATGATTTTTGGAGGTTCGTGGGGTTCATGGTGAGAAGCAAGAGGGATTGCTGAAATGGCTTGCATCTATTTCAGCCTAACAGTGGGACTGGTGTGCCATTCAGCCATTAGGCTGAAATAGATGAAAGCCATTTCAGTGATCCCTTTAAATCCCCCCTTCCAAGCATTTCCTTTAAATGGCTTTTGCAAACCATATGTGAGTGAAATCCAAACAGCGAGTTCACCATGGTGAACTCACCGCTTGGACTTCACTCACGCAAGGCACCCATTTGCAAAAGCAATTTAAATGGCTTTAGCAAGACCTTCCCTCCTTCTGTTCTGCTGGCCTCAGGGAACCACGCCCAGCAGAAAGGAGGGGGGAAGGCCCTCCTACCATATTACAAACCTCATGAAATGAACCAGTGCATTAAATGGGGTGATTTGTGAAGGTCCATGGTTTGTGTGACCCCATGAACCATGAACCAGGACGAACCTCCATTTTCCCAGTTCATGTCCATCCCTAGTGGCTACTATCCAGAGAGACGTTTAAAGCCCCTGGGAGGCTTTTCCAAGTGAGGGAATGGGACTTGTGAGACCATATATCCTACTTTTTCAGTAACAAAAATCTTCTTGAGGCAGCTGACAGCCTTCTGTTAAAATAAAAGGAACACGTAAAAACACATAAAACCCAAGAGCATACAGATCAGAGCATAAAAACTGATAAAACATGATAAGGAGAAAAAATGCAAAGCTAATAATAATAAGAGTAATCATTTAAGAAACAGTGCACTTTCCAACTACCAATGAGTCTAAAGGAGTCAGATATTCCAAATAAGCAGTATTGCTGATGATCTAACCTAGGATCTTGCATGTGCACAGACCAGCAGCTACCATCAATGCAATCCTAAACAGTCACATTCTAAGTCCATTAAATATAATGTGTTTAGAAAAGGGTAACTCTGCTTACGATCACACTGTGTACTAGCTTTGTACTGTACCTGTACTGATAAAGAACTGCTTGTTCAACATGTACATCCCAATATGTACATGCTGTGTTTACTGAAAGCAAACACATGTTCACCCTCCTGAGTTTATTATTACTTGGGTCTCATTTAAGCTTGCTTGGGATTGCAACTTTAACATTGCTCACTATGTCTCAGTCCTGGTTCATAATAGTATTATTCCCACCCACTCCCCTTCATTTTAGTAGATACGCTAAACATTCTTACAACCCTCTAAGAATGGAACAGCTATAATTGACAGTAACTATTTGGGAAGCAAGACTTGAGATTTTATGTTTTAAATTCAAGAAACTTTCATATTGAATGTTTAATGCAAGGTTTCTTTTTTTCTTTTCTTTTTAAAATCTAAATGCTATGCCGTGATTTTCCTCCTTTACTTGCAAAAGGCAAAATGCAACACAATCACTCTCTCTGTCAGTTTGGGACAATTTTTAAAAATATACTTGTCTTCTTAGTTTAGATTGGTACATAAACTAGCACACACATGGAGTAAAGTATGTCAAAAGGCTGACAGCACCCATAGAAGAGAGTTAGAGAAAAATAATCATTAACATTACTTCAAAAGAATTTTTTACCATGTTGAAATAATAGGAAAAGATCTTGTCCCCATGACTGATACAGAAGTCTCAAGGCCTTGGGTTGTATGCTTGGGGCAAAGCTATTTATAATTTCTAAAAATATGTTTTGAGTTTCTGTGTACCAGATTGGCCATGTCATTGCGAAAACTACTTT
The DNA here is from genome assembly GCF_001447785.1 of Gekko japonicus. NCBI lineage: Eukaryota > Metazoa > Chordata > Lepidosauria > Squamata > Gekkonidae > Gekko > Gekko japonicus. The sequence continues at coordinate 258,233 of NW_015176470.1, read as the reverse complement.
GACCTATGCATGGTGATTGCCCCCCTATTCATAATGAAGAGACAGACACAAAGGAGTGGATAATTAAAGGGCCACTTTATTTAACATATTAACTTGAACTCAACGGCAAGAGCCAGTGTCTTGCAGCACAGTCCAGGCCAGTGGTCATCCCTGACCTCTCCCTAGCCATATAACAGGGAGCCACCATGCCCTGGATCAAGCCAACACATTAGGCTCCAATCCGTCTGGCACAACAAATGGGTGATGCCATGGTTATCCCCCCACCAAGCCATACAACTTAGGTGGAGGCTCAATCCATGCAGACCCAGGGCAGTCTGCCTTCCGAACCCCAGGATGCACAACCCAAATCAAGATCAGATGCCTCACCCCCAACTGATACTGTTAAATGGTGCTCCCCTAGCTGCATCACAATCACCAGCCCCCATCCCACCATAGCCGAGGCTAAGCCTCAGCTTAGGCTGATGCTCCCACTGGGAGGCCTAACACCTCCCGCAACCCTTGCCATAAATCTTCCAAGAATGCCATTATCTTTCTCAGAAAGATGAACTCTGTCAGCTCTATAGAGATCCGTGCAGGCAGGGTGAATGTTAGGGTGAGGTAGGTAGTAGCCCAACCCACCTACCAAGGCTTTCTTAATATCTCTGTTCCCCTTGCATCTAGCATGGTCATTTCCCAAAGGGCTCAAAACATCCCGCCACACCCTGCATGGCACCATGGCCAACCTGGAGCTGGCAACCCTAGCCAGGACTGGCCCCAATGAGTTCCCCACAAAGGTCAAAGTAGGCCTGGAAAGGGACTCCTGCCCATACCTTTTTACTAATAGAACCAAGCTTGGTTGCCTAGCAACATCCACTGAGGGGGAAGTGAGCCACACAGCAGGAGGAAAGAGAATGGTTTGATGGCTGGTGGCTCACCTCAGTAGCCAGCCAGCTGTGGAGGAGCCAAGCAAGAGAAGCATCTTCATCAGTGGCCCTCATATTACAGGTCATTCCTGACACAAGCTGTATACCCATTCTTTAGTACTGGACTACCAATAAAACACTTATCTTCTGAGGAAGCCTTGTGTGTGTGGTGTGACCTGACTAAGGAGCCTTTGTTCTTCTAGGAATTTTCCTTCAAAAACAGACACCTAGGCACACTTAAAGTTGAAACAGAAGTCAAATTTATTTGAACAAACAGGCAGGGGATGGAAATTGAATTTACAAGTGAGTTCTGGTTGGGATTAGTAGAGATAGTTTTAAAAAATATATACAAAACTGCTTTTACACAACACTAGAGATATCCAGAGACTTATTTTCCTTGGTTTACTTTGGTTTGATGTTGTTAGAGATGGTTCACTGCTTTAATGGGGTTACAGATATTACTAGAGTGCCTACTTTTGAAACTGTTACTGGATGGTCACAGAGACTTGACATTTTATTATGCTTTATGTTTATAGATCAGAGGTTTTACTATCTGCCCCCTTTTCCTCTGGCCAGATTGTTATTCTCTTCTTCTTAAGAGCAATTTTTGTGCCTCCTCAAACCTTTTGTCAACTCCCTATCTGCCAGAGGGACAGTCTTTGTAAACTGGTTAATAAGCTTCCATACTGACAGTGACTAATACTCCACTCACAGTATCCACCCCAAGACTGTTATTTGCAGAGGCCAAAACACACTCACCCTGCAACAGACGGGGCTTATCAGACACTTTTCTTCAAAGTCTCACTAAGCGTTTTTTCTGTCGGGTCCGCCCCTGACTCCAACTCCTCACTGTTCCACTCCAACTGGTTAACTACCTCCTTTTCACTTGAGGTTTTTTTCACCCAATCAGAATGAGCTCTGTGAGCTGTCGATCATTTTTCAGCTAGCTCACCCTTTTCCCAACAGCATTGCCTAAATGCCTGCAACTGCATGCTGTCCATCACAGGGACACTGGCAAAAATAGCCCTGCCCCCCTTTGGCCTGTGGAAATGACTATAGTATCCAGCCCACAATCTACTGAATGACTATAGGAAAAATATGCTAATGTAAAGCTTTGACTGCTGCTCTGTGACTGCCAGATATTGTCAAATGTTGCTTTGATTCATGTTAAAAATGGTCAAATGCAGACCACTACTGCATGTCAGGCATCTAACGAACTATAATTGCATGCCAGTTATGAAATGTTAACTGCTACTACTGAATCTTTCAATGTCTTATGCCTTTACATTGAATGTTTGCTGCATCCAGGCCCGTAGCTAACGTGGGGCCCACGGGGCCTGGCCCCCTCCCATTTCTTCTGGGCCACCTCCCTCCCAGGCTGTCCCCAAAGTGCCTCAACTCACCACCTGCGCGCCACTTTGCACTCTGACTGAGAAACACCCCCACTTAAATCTTCTTCGGACTGCAAAGACCCGGGGTGGAAGACAGGCACACTTTTTTTAACTGGGGGGGGGGCGATAATTTATGCCGGCGGTCAAAAGCGGGAGGGGGGAGAGAAGCGGCCTTCTGCTGAGGCGGGGATGCCCCGGGGGGAAATTGACCAGCACGCTGAAACTGACTCAAAACCGCCCCCCCATGGCCCCCTCCCAAAAAAGTCCCTAGCTACGGGGCTGGCTGCATCTTTGCCAAACCATAGTTTGTTCACCATCATAATTCATAGAAGATAATTTTTGGGAGGAAATTCATTTAACTGTGACCTATATTTCTGCCTTGCAATAAGTCAGGCAGAGATAGCATGCAAATATTATTGATCAATTTGTCACTTATGGGAGAAAGAGTGCTACTGCAACTGTATGTAGGGGTGTATTCCAAAGAAACCACTATGCTTAAATATCAAGTCAATGAGCATACAGTTCTATGAACATGGTGGTCATTGCCTCAAGTAAATATACATTGGGCTGGACTGTTAAGTCCTATTGATTTTTGGAGGAAATTAGGTGTGCCTAACTTACTCTAGATTTCACTCGATACATTTACCTAGCACATCACCATCATACTCTGTTTACTTCTCAAGCATCAAGTAATTGTAAAAGGCATATCAAAGATGCACATTTATAGGGGAAAATGGAATAGATGTGAGTGCTTTTTCTGCACTTCACACCTGTTATGCCTTGCTTTATACGATTTGGTTGTACACAGAGAAACAGGTATTTAATTATCCCCAGATCTGTACCGTTCATGTATAATTAATACTATTTACTTGTAAGTGGAATGGTGTTTTGAAATGCAGGTGCTTGTGGAGTGTCAGCTTGCACGTGGTGTGCATTGCCACATAGCACACTGACAGGCAATATGACAGTACTCGGTGCAAAAGTACATATTGTTCACAATGTCAGATCAATGCCTTTTAAGAACAGATTTTTTTGTTTTAAGTTATTTGTGACAGTTGTATCAGTTTGGAAAGTGATACTTCAAATATAAGAACTGTGTTGAAAAAGAACAGATTACCAACCAAGCACCATATGCAAAGCTTGCTTTAGCCAATTGAAAATTGTTTGTTTGATGTGGACTGTACAACTCAACTGTTATAGTAGACTTTTCAAATAAGCATTGTGGGAGGATGTGGAACAGGTTAAGTTATCCTTTAGATGTTAAAATTGTGACAAATTAAAAACCAGTTAAATGAAATCTATTGGGAAACACAAATGGCTGTTAAGTGACTAACACAACTGGAAAATCAATTGGAGTTATGTGTGTAATGACCATGCATGCCTTTAGCACTCTATCTAGAAATATAACTTTTCCATTTGGCTAAGAGTCATATTGTGTCGACCCACATTTGCTATTCCTAGTGACAGCTGCAAAATGGGAAAATATCTGTACCTGTCTCCTAGCAGGAACAAGACACATCATGTTTTAGCTACTCTACCATTGTAAAAGCTTAGACTTCAAATTAAATGATAAGACGTTGTCACTAGCTTAATTACAAGATCTCATAGGCCTGATCTATGCATGCAGCAGATGAAGTGGTAGATAGGTACAATGGACTGTACTATTTCAAGCCATAGGTGGAAGATGCCATTTTGCTCCCTCCATAAATAGCTCTTTTGAAGCAAAAAATAATAATTCAGCATATTAGGGAGCTCAGCACACCCCAGTCTGCTTTACATATATATGAAGCATTTGGTCACATGATGCTGTTGAACTTTGTAGTTCCTCAGCTTGGGATACAAACCTTGCCATGCTGTTCTCGGCTGGAGTTCTTGGCTGCCTGCTCTGGGGATGGGCCAGGACAAAGTGGTAAAGCATCTGCTTTATATACAGAAAGTCCCTGGTTGTTCCCCCTAGAATCTCCAGTTAAAACGAACAAGTAGAAGGTGACATGAAAGACCTCTGCCTGGAGAGCCACTGCCAGTCTGAGTAGACAATCTTGACTTTGATAGACTAGTGATCTGAGTCAGTATAAGGTCGCTTCATGTGCTTCATGTGTCAGTATAAGGTTGCTACATATCACAGAAGAACCCCTCCTCCTGTCCCTTTCTTCCTCCTTTGGTTGGGAGTTCATAGGCAGGGCCCTGCAAATTATGAGCTATTCAGAACTGTGGGTCAAAAAGAATTTATTTCAAAACTTTCCCACTGCTGCTCATAATTATGAACCCCCTTCTGATTTGAGTCTGGGTAGTTTTGCCCATCTCATCTGCATTCTGAAGTGGACTTTTCTATCACCTCAAGTCATGGTACCTAATTCCTACATCATTCTGCATTTGTATTTTGAAACCTTACTATTTATTATAGTGAACTGGTAGATGTGAGCCTATGTTTCAGTGGCAGGTTAATTTATATGCATTCCATTCTACTCTGAGGAAAACTGGGTCACCTACCTTTTGAAATGATTAGAAGTTTATTTTGTCTGGTTCTCAGGTGTGCACATACAATCCATAAAGCAGTTAGTGGAGAGGTCCAAGTTGCGTACAACCCACAGACCCACTAATTAATTCTACTAAATGGATGCAGGTAAGAAATTGTACAAGAAACAGATCAGAAAACAAAAACTCACTTTGGATGCAAAAGTCCATTTTCCAGCATATACAGACATAAATTAACAATGAATGAAGCCATATAAATGCATATGCACAAAGTCAGAGAGTAAAAAATAAGGAACCAGAAAAACAGAAGGAATTATACTCAGAGAAGAATTAATTTGCATTGTTGGTGTTGTTATTGTTACTACTACTACTACTACTACTAAGTTTAAGATTCTGAGAGGGAATTAAATAATTTGGGTCAGGACGTTCCATTAATTTGTCAAACCCAAGCAAGAGCTTTGTTTAAAACATAGCATGATGTTACTTGGATGTATTGAAACTGAGAAGGCATACAATGTAACTTGTATTGGATGTGTCACCATAAAGTTCAGTAAAAATCAAGTTAAAATACTGGCTTTGGGCAGTTGGAGAGAAAGCCTATCTGAATCTGATGAAGGTGAGCACCTGATTTCTATTGGTGGTTAGAATGTGTATTCTTTGGTTCATGGTTATGGTGATTACATTTGTCTAATCTGCAATGGCTTTTGCTGTTCAGAATTAATGTCTCTCCACATCTGGTTACCCACACAAGTTAAGCTTCGTTGTTGCCTTTTATATGGCTATGGACCAACATTTATATAAAAAGAAAATCAGCTGTAGTTCTTGAAGAGTTATTTCTTTTCTGAAGAATGAAACAAGTATCCTTTCAGGAACATTCCAGTTACTGAAATCTTACTAATGTCACATTCCCTGATTTAGGTTTGATCCAAACTTTATGGTGACTGCTCCACAGGGTAAGCTGTTCTTATATTAGCTGGTTGCTACACAGATTTGCCAACTGCAAATGATTGTTTTTGGCACTTGGCAGTGGGATGGTGAAATCCACATGGTAAGTATTGGATCTGCTTTTGATGTGAGCAGCTACACTTTAATAGCTCATTGTATGGAACAGCCTCCATCTATATATATATAAAAGAAAGTCCCCTTGTCATGGTTTCTCTCTCACCCCAGTACAGGGATGGGGAGAGAAACCAAGCATTCAGGAACAATTAAACCAACAGCAGGAGAATGTCTGTACACTCTACAGGCTTTACCGGTAGTCTGCCATCAGGATCTCTCTTTTCTCTTTAACCAGTCCCACGCAAAGCTCAGGAGCAGAGATCCCAAACTCCTTCTTGCTTTCTAGGACTGACCCACTTTACCAGCTCTGCACCAGGGTTGCATACAATTAAGTACCACAGTGGTAGCCTCCTTAGGTGAATGGCTTTAGACACAAGATTCAGTCTTAGAGATCAGGCTGCAACAGAGGAAACAGGTCCAGATAATATTGATTATATATTATCTTTATTCAGGGCACAAGCATGCATATAACATGAGACTAGCAAAAGATAAGAAACCAAATGATATCTATAGCTTGTTCAGCTCTAACTACACAATAGAGGTATTCCATAGTGACCAGGCTTTTAGAGGTATCAGAAGAAATAGTCCAAGGTCTCACCAGGGGATCTTGAAAAGGAACCCCATGGTGCTGTGGGCAGCTAAGTCCAGCTTGGCTGCCTAGTAGTCTCACTCCATGTTAACAGCAAACAGTTGACAAGCACGCAGGCAGTCCAAAAGAACTCTTTGTTTTCCAGAGAGAAACTCACTTAACTCTCCATAACCCCCTGTTTCCCATATGGATGATTGCAGATATACCCCTCCTCCATCACCACCAGGTATGGCCATTTACCCAATAGTGAGAGAGTGGGAAGGCGTTCCAATCTCTGGTTACCATGCATTGTCTGGCAAGGTATGTTTTGATTGGCTAGGAGTTGGGCATCTCACTCCAGCCTCTTTTATTGACCATGTGTCATGTCAGGGAATGCTTTTGATGTGCTAATGTACTGGACATAGCTCATCCCATGCTTGGGAAGGCACCAGCAAGTCGCTCTCTCTTGGCAGAGGTGTCAAAGTGTCTTGTATATGGAGATGTGGCCTGGCCATCTGGCAAGCCATTTGCACAGGTGACAGGAATCACGTGCTAGTGTTACCAGCTAGGGCCATCTGGCCCAAGCAGGGAGGATTTTAGAAAAGCCTTTTTCTATACACCCCTCACCATACAATCAACGCCTAGGCCAAACCGCTGGACCTAGAGACACCAAATTCGGGGAGAGTGCTCCTACTGTGGTGTAGGTGCTCACAAAGAAGAGATTTTTACAAATTTGACCCCTAAGTGGGTCAAAAGGGGGAAAATGTGCTCCCCCATTGATTCCTATGTGGCTGCCAGGCTACTGCCTCCCTTCACCCTCCACTTTCTGATTGGTCAGCTGCAGAGCTCAGTGAGGTAAAAAAAAAACAACACCCAAGAGTTACAGGGAA